>NW_028301713.1:15454545-15757575 GCF_037042655.1 Diuraphis noxia
AGGTAATGCGTGCCTTTTAAAGAAATAATTGTTCAGTATCGTAAAAATTAGGAGGAATGAGTAATTATAAAAATTATTGTATATCCATTTCAAAAATCAAAAGTAGCATGTACACAGTACCTGTATATATTGCATTCGGTGAAAACTTTAGATTACTTTTGTTATTAAACACATAATTATAGTTCTATAGTTATGTGTTATGTCCTTATTCATCATAAGTTGTAATCTTACTTTGTATATCAATAAATTATATTTTTATAATTATATAATAATTAAGTATGTTATGTTTCGTTTTAATAATCTTGGTACCTATCTCAAGATGTAGAATTTGAATTTTCTTGATTTAATTTAATTAAAAAAAACTATAATATCAAATATCAATTATAATGCACCCACATGCACTTCGGTCTTGGAAAAATATAAAATCCAATTAAATAATATAAGATTAATAAAATATTTATGATATAACTACTCAATCAGGACTGTGTTCTATATATATTATCGTTTTATATTTTTTTAATATTATAGAATTTACCTAAAGGAAGGTTGAAATTCTTAGAAATAAATATGCTATTTATTTCTAAATAATTCTGATATTTAAAATATCACACCACCTGTGGATTCATGCGAATCACGTGAACCAAATTAATTCGATAAATTGCATTCTAAATTATTTTATTGCGGGTCAGATGGTCAAGTATTTTTGTGATCAGAAAGATCTCGACATTGATATTATATTATATTATTAATAATTGTATAGTCTATAATAACTATATAATGAACGGTGTTCGTGACGTTATTAGCACGTAAGTGCCCATCTAGATTACCGTGATGCGTATAATAAAATAATAATTATTTTAATAGGATTTAAAAAAAATAAATAATGCAATTTGTTTATCGATTGCGCCGATATATCTATCGGTTGGATACATCGTATTTAATATACCATCAAACAGTTTAAACCATGCATAATTATTATGGTTTTATCACATTTGTATTCGTTAAATAATAATAATAATAATAACGAACTAATACGCACCAAACCGTAAATTTGTATAAATTAATTTTATATTCCACCGAACGCTTATAATTATGTACGTCGTCATCGTCGCGGGAATAACGACTATCGCAGAACATTTTATGTTTCATGCGTTGATGTATATATTTTACAAATACATTATCTACCTACCATTATGGAATACTACCACCACTCGAAGGACAAAACAATTGACGAACAACGATAAAAAAAATTGCCTATTAAAAATATAATCAGGAGCGGACTTAAACGTATGATATTATTACGTATGGGTAACTTATAAGTAGGTATGTATAGCTGCGACTTGAGCCATATAATACTATTATAGGTAATATTATGTAAGAAGGATTTTTATTTTACACAAACGTCACGTTCCTAAACGCACACTCGGTAGGTATAGTGTATAGTTTTTAGTTCACACGTGTTATAGATGTATTGCATTATAATAATATTATGCCGCGTGTTATTACGGTTTTTACTTTTATCGTTAATTTAGGCGTGAGCAGGTGGTGTTATACACATTATTGTTATATTGACACGCGAACGAGAAATTATTGTTTTGGCTGGGTAGAGTGTGGAATGAGGTGGAGCGATTGAAATTTGTCCTCCATTCACGCACGACAATTTTATTATTTTTACTGCTTACATGTTTTTCCACCTATATATTAAAAATGCAATTGCTTTAGAAGTTTGAGAGGGTAATGATATCGAGTTTCTACATATATAAACAGCCAACAGGGATGACATATCTACTCGAGCAACATAATTTTTTATATAAGCTACCACATAGGTACCTACGTAATTTTCACCGAACATTACCTACCTCATTATTTGTATATGCTCAAGTAATGTTGAAAGACAAAAACCTAATGCAGACCGGTTAAAACTCCGGTTTTATAAAATCTGTATTCAGATTTAATCAGAAGTACCTATTCTAATCAACATTTCTATATTATCACACATTTTTGAGGTCTAACATGTATTTTTTAGCAACGTTCAAAGTATCAGAGTTCAATGTGACCTTATTAATAATGCTTACCTATTTCAAATAAAAATATAATTATGATAAAAATTAGACAATTCATAGAACTTTTTTTCTTTATTTGATTCGATTTTTCTGTATTGTATATGGCCTCCGCTCCACATAACTAGAAATTGCCTGCGAACGGTCACCTTTTAATCAATAGTCGCAGCTCCGAAAGCCTTAAAAGAGATTTACTTAGTTTAAGTGAGGGTTGGTATTTTATTTTGATTGGGGGGGGGTGGAAGTTTAGGGTTATATGTTATAATTTGCAGTAGACACTTAGGTACTTAAAATTATAATCATCGCTGTTTTTTTAACACTTTTTTTTCTTTATAACATTTTGAAGCGACGTTAATATTATACATTAGGAATTTGCTTCAATGCGCATTATTAGTCCTGCCGTGTACCTCTGCACAACATATAGTTTATAACGCGGTCATGTTTTTTAGTGTACCTATACCTAAATTTTCAATTCAAAAAGTTTATGTAATTTGTAAATACAGGGTGATTTAGCAAGCATGCTCACGCCCATTTTTTCCTAATGAATTCATCCAAATTCTGAATTTTTGAATTTTTGAATAAACTCAAAGAACAGAAAAATTAGAAATCAGACTTTGAATAACTAACCTACATTATTGAAGAACAGAATCAAACGTTCTACGCTTCTACGCGTAATATTTCGTTTTGTCAAAATAACATAATATATGTATAATATATTTCGTGAATGCATTGCCATCGTAACATCATACAATAGTATTGCCCTACCTGTGTAACAACAACCCAAACATTGTGTGTAGAAAAAAGGTAAATCCGACTCAGTTCTTGAATAATAGTACCGGAAACAATAATCGATTCGGTCATAATAATCTACGCGTTTGTAGACGCGTAGGTGGTCGAAAATCAAACGACGTGTATATTATATAGTTTTGAAACGTTTTTTTTGTTTACGGTCTCATATAATTGGTCACTTTTCGTTACTCATACATAGTTAAACTTAGTGTGCAGATAGCGAGTGTGGCTATAGAGTATAGAGAGGCGTGCTCGACAACATTTATCATACTATAAATCTACGCGTGCACACACGGTGCTGCGGATACACAACTGTTATATTGTAGATAGGTCAGTTATACATCAATTATTATGATTTGCTTAAATGTTTTGATATACCACTAATAGTCATAGTGTCTTACCCGTCTCTATATCAGCCACTTGATTTTCATGTAATAGGTTATTTTTTTCGAAACGTACGAATTTATTATCATTATTATGCTAACGTAGCGTAATATAGACACTCAAATAAATAAAATATTATGGTGCATTATACATGCCGACTGCGCGGAACAGTGACGATGTTTTGATAAATACTATACTATAAAAAGCGATTCTTTCACAGGCAGACAAACAGTTACTCGAAAAGTATTAACGATTTTGTATTTTATATTTTTGTTTTACATCATAATAATTGAAGATTACAAACTAACATTTTGTATTGTTATAATTTTTAAAGTTTTTACAGAATAGTAATTTAAAATTACTCTAATCACAAAAGCTCCTAGCTATAATACAGTATAGAGCATCGATAACTCGAAATTCTATAAGTCGTATTTTGATGATTCCAAGGGATGACCTTATATGTAAACTTTGACTCCTAGATTTCATTATGTACAATGAACATGTATTTTTCTATAACTTGAATATTCGATAACTTGGATTTTTTATTTGTCCTCAAACGTTTTGGGTCATAGAGGTTTTACTGTATTAGGCAGCCATTAGTGAGTATTTTAAGTTTTGATGAGCAGAGTGAAATGGCACAGAGGTACCACACTCAAAATGTTGGTACCTCACTTCACGCATAAAGGCCTTAAAACCTACCTACTATAAATTATGATTAATATTTAATTATATTTACTAAACATTTTCTTTTTTTGGAATATTAAATATAAAAATGTATGCTGCTATCTAAAAAACTGTGAATCTTAAAAATGATAGCAAATAAAACATAATTTTATTTTAAAAGTTGTTTTGTAACGGCTTCAAAATGATATAAAAAGAATTCCAAAAACGATAATAATTTTTGAGGAAATGACAAAACACTTTTAAAATAATCAGTATGCAGTACACATATCCAGGGAAATATATGTACTATAATACTATATTGTAGTTACTACTACAGGTGTAGTAGGCAGTATATTGATGAAGTCACTTTTATTGATTATATTTTTTTTTTTTTTTTTTTTATTTGAGTTAAACAATCTATACAAGTTATGTATAATAAGCTTAAGTGTTAACAAATTAAGATTACAGCCAGAAAAATATGAAGGAGAAGCCACCCACTGGTGACACTCCAGGTCAGAGTCGTAAGGTTAAATTATAAAAGTAGGTAAGTACTTTCTTTTCAATCTTTTGGGAGGGTTGCCAGGCATTGGATTGGTTAAATTTTTAGCTAGGATGTTAGGGTGGTCGAAGAGAGAGTTGTGGTAATGAGAGTAAGACTTGGTAGCGGTTTCTGACACTGTGTTCATTTTTAGGTCTGAGTGTAAAGTTTGATTGGATACATAGAAAGGAGCCTTTGTTATTAAACGAAATAATTTATTTTGGGTTATTTGAATTTTATTTATATGTGACTTTTTTGCAGAGCCCCATATTTGGATGCCATACATCCAAATGGGTTTAAGGAGGGTTTTATATAGGTTTAGTTTAGTGTGAAGTGTAAGTTTTGATTTTGCGTTAAAGAAGAATTTAAGGGAACGAAGACGAGAGTTTAGTTTAATTTTGATGTTATGAGTATGGTGGGCCCAGTTTAGTTTTTTGTCAAAATATATACCTAGGTATTTTGTGTTTGGTGAGGTTGGAATTGTGATGTTATTAAAAGAAATTTGAGGGCAAATTTGCTGTTTAAGGGTAAAAGTGATGTGGCAGGATTTGGTTTCGTTTATTTTGACTTTCCAATTTTGACACCAGGATTCCAAACGAGAGAGATGAGATTGAAGTTGAAAAGAGGCAATGATAGGGTTTTCATGGGTTGAAAGGATAGCTTTATCGTCAGCGTATTCAGCAACAAACGTGTAGGGAGAAGTGGGTTGATCAGCTATGAAGATGTTGAAAAGGACAGGTGCTGTAATTGCTCCTTGAGGAACTCCGGCTTCAATAGTGGTTATTGATTATATAATTATATAATTACCTACATTACGAATTGCCTTTCAAAATTATTGTAATTAAGGTATTAAGTTATTTTATTTATTTGATCGGAATCCAATGAAGAATATAATCCAAATTATCAACAATACAAACAATATACTTATAAAAGTGCTAAAAATATATATTTTTTGTCAACATTTATACATGATTACATACTATTATCGATTGGTGCTTAAAATGAATATAGTATAAATATGAAAAAAAAACGAGTAATTTAATATAAAATAAGACTTACAGTAAAAATGTTATTAAATTACCATTAAATTCCTTAAAAATATGTTGTTACGGTGGTAACTCTTAAGACTTAAGTATTAAGTTACTCTCCAACACTGGTAGGTATAGTATAGTTAGGTCGTTAGGTGGTACTTTTATAATGAAAAAATAATAAACGCGTTAAGTCGTGGTCTGCTCGTTGTGCGTGGTGTAATAATATAATAATATAATATAATAATGTAATAATATAATAATATAATATAGTATTGTCAATATACGTTATAAAATACGAAAAATGCATTATTATCATTTAGATCAATACAATGTCTAACGTTACAAGTAAAGGGGTGCAGTATAACTTATTGCAATGTATAGGTACCTTCAATTAACCGGCAATGAATAAAAACGTGTAAAGGTATAAGCACGTGTATGATGAATATGAGTATGCTTGTCTTCGCTATTGAAACATAATTTTTGTTTTACATACGTTTTTATATATATATTTTTTTCTAATCCGGAAAACGGTTTCTTATTAAATGAGTAGTTATAAACGACACGATAATAATTCATATAACACAAAGACTATATGCATAATATTAATTATTACAATATATAGGCCGTTCCGCCTTTCTTTATCTTCGGCGCCGCCGCCACTGATAACGATTAATAAATAATTATTATTGCTGTCGTAAAATAGAAAAAAAAATCGTCGTATAAAATACTCATCTATCGCATATAAGATAACCCTAATGGTCACATCATTAAAATGTGTCAATCGTCTTATCGATTTCGTCTATCGCCTAATACTTTTAATTTTTACTATTGGATATAATATTGAAATTATCTTCGTATAATTTTTCGTAAAGTTACCACACAGAATATCCTTTTTAGCTACCGTATGGCGTAACACTCGGTGGCAGAAGTATCGTTTAAAATTCTGAGACTGAGACTTGTTAAACGAATTGTTTTGGAATGCAATGATTTAAAACAGTCGGAAATGCGATTTGAATTTAAATCCTTTCTCTAATGATATTAATATCATATCATCAGCCGTGTTGTTTTTGGATATAGTTACCTACTCATTATCCTCAAAACAACAGTGGTGGACTTAAGAGGGGTCTAGGGGGCTAGTCTTCATGGTCCACTAGCTGTGTTATCAAATAGTTGTAACGTACAACTTATTACTTTTGAGTATCAAAATTAAAAATAATAAATACGCATCATATATTGCAAAAGCGAATTTATTTATGGTTTATTATTTATGGTTTCTGAATCAAATTGAAAGTGGTGGTAAAACGGGTGATGTGATTTTCAATATTCTAAATTTTACTTCTTATGATTAAATAGCACATGTTGAAAAATCAACTACCTACACACCTCTCCTCGTAAGAAAATTATTTGACCATCACCTATCAATAGAAAACGTGAAACATTTTAATAGTAAATAGTGTAAAATATAAATATAAATTAAATTGACGTGACATGACATCATTGATAATTTAAAGTTATTTTATATCATTAGTAATTACTAATAAGTGTTGAATTCCATAGAGATGTATTTAATATTGTTTTGACGAATGTTGGTCCCTCCTCCAATCCCAGATTTGTCACTTTTTAGAACTTCAAGTTATATAAATACGGTAGAACGTAAGTATGTGTTATATGCATAGTGCTTAAAACAACAATGTGTCGCCGCCACAATATTGAATATAAATGAATATAACGGTATTATGTATGTAGGTATTGTGATTATTGTTATTGGCGAGAAAACAAAACGGACATTTATCGGTTGGTCGTCGGAGGTCCGGTCGTATAATGTGTTCGTTGTGTCAAGAGACGAAGAACCGAAAGAAAAGAAAAAACGAGCGGATGAGGAGAAAGACCGAGAATAATAAGAATAATATCAATCTCACACCGGCGGCGTCGCGCAGATAACCGAAAATCACAATAGGTCCAATAATATTATTATATTTCCAAGGATACATCTATGCGTTATTACAATGCATACAGTATTATACATATCATATGTGCGTGCGTACATTATTATCGTCGTTCATAATATACACACAGGTACAAAATCATAAATTACGAAACGAGGTTAACCTTGTTTCGTCGGCGGAGGCCAGTTTTTTTCGAGCAATTGCTTTTTAAATAAGATTGCAGTTTATTTATGTACCGCTGACACACACAAACACACTCACTCTCTCTCTCTCTCTCTCTCTCGCGGATACCCTTCCGACAACCACCCTTTGCCAAGCCAATATGTGTGTGTGTGTTAAATTTTCGGAAATGTCGTATATGTCGTATAATGGATATATGTATATTATTATTTATGTTGTCGTCATATGATATATACATCATCAAAAGAATATGTTGCTCTAAACGCTGGAAAATACTGTTATTCGAATACAATATTGATAGTTTTGAATTTTATTATTTTATACGTCACAGCTGCGGGTACTCATCGTTACGAGATCGTTCTATTAAGAGTATACGTACCTAACAGAGGTATTTATTGTCTTCGTCTTACCAGTGCGTAATATAGCAAATTTACGCTCAGCAGAACACTTGTAGCTCCTTTAGTTTAAAAATTACAGTGACTCGACCTATTGTGAAACTTGATGGTAAGAACATCATCTGTTTTTGTACGTTGGTTTTTTACGATAATTTAATTTTTAAGTGAATTATGAGCATTTTTAATTCACTGTATATTATATGCTCATAACTCACTTAAAAATTAAATTATCGTAAAAAACCAACGTACAAAGACACCGATGATGTTCTTACCATCAAGTTTCATAATAGGTCGATTCACTGTAATTTTTAAACTAAAGGAGCTACAAGTGTTCTGCTGAGCGTAAATTTGTTATATTACGCACTGGTAAGACGGAGACAACAAATACCACTGTTACGTACTCTTAAAAGCTACTATTGACTTACCAATCGTATGATACTATAACAATATAATTATGCCCCAGTGGTGGAAGACGTTTCGCGCGTGACACATTTATTTATCAATAATTATCACGATAATTTATACGATAATATGATTAACATCGCTCGATAATCATCATTACGATGACCCGTGGATAATTAATAAAATAATAAACAATAAATACAAAATATTGAGTAAAAAATATACCATAAGTAAAAGGTAAGACCTTAGGACTTTTTTGGATTAAGTGAAAATAGTTTGGTCCGACTTTCTCCAAAATGTTGAAATTGTTGTCCCCGCATTCATTTAATTATTATAATATTATACCTACGCTTTACTATAATATTGTATAGCATTATGTACAAAAATGTGTTTTGATAAACAAATTTAATAATATCTTCTAAAGTACCAAATCGTTTTGTCATAAATAATATTATTATTAAAATAAAGTAACTGAAAACTACTAATGATATTACCCACATTTAATACTCAAAACAGTCAAAACAAATATCCAATTAAAAATATTCTAAAATTCTAAGTAAAATTTGCGTATTATGTAAAACGTCTCGTAATACGCTCATTTATCAATTAAAACTCACAATCAATATCGTTTTATTAATACGCGTACAAACGTGGATAACTGTGAATAAATAAATATCTAAATATTAAATTAGCTCATCTGAAAAATAATTTAGATAACCCCCTCTTCCACTCACACATACCAAAATTACGTAAAATTGTACAATTAGCAACACATTTCTCGGATTTCATAAAAATAATCTAGCCTACATTCCACGTTATATTATATTGAATCTATTTGCGTCTATGGCTCCTCATACGTCTAAACACCATGGTTACACACTATACTACTATTATTTTAATATTACAATATTCTATATAAAAATATCTTAAGATATCATTATTACTATTAAATTAAATTTTTTTAAAATAAACATTTTTTAATTAGAAAACTAAGGCCATTACTTTTTTATGCTCAAAACGGATATCCAATTAAAAATATTCAGAATTTATAGGCTTGTATAAAGGTTATATTTTGATTCTACTCCATATAACAGAGAATTATTAGTTTATCGTCTGTGGCGACAAACCGTCTGTACATTTCCGGGAAATTATTTTTATTTTTTTTCCACCGAGATAGCGCAAGAAAACAACAAAATACGGTTTTCGATTATACGGCGCATTTTTTTTTATGTTATAATTTGTCATATTAAAGTTTTGTCGATTTTCTCCGGCACACCAATATAAACTTATAATATAATGTTCCTCGCTGTTCTGCTGAATTAAACTATCGTAAAAAACCAACGCACAAACATAGATGATGTTCTTACCATCAAGTTTCATAATAGGTCGATTCACTGTACTTTTTAAATTAAAGGAGCTACAAGTGTTATGCTGAGCGTAAATTTGCTATATTACGCACTGGTAAGACGGAGACAACAAATACCACTGTTACGTACTCTTAAGCTCGTTGTAAAGGCTATATTTGTTTATTTAACTGTCTAAGTAGGGTATGATAAGTCAATACCGTATATCAGAAATCACAGATAAAACTTAAACAAAATATGGGATTGAAAAAAAGTTATGCGTCGATGTTGTTGCGGGTTGAAATGCGTCCTATTACTGAATAGACACTATCGATAGTTAGCATACAAATACAAAAAAACATTTGAGTATCTATAAACAGTGAATTATAAAAATATATAAGTTAACATGTTTTAAATAAAATACTAATTATTTTCGCTGATTACAGTCCCAAAGATGACGTTTGACAAAGTGTAAACAGAGAGGTAGCCCGCGAAAGCCTAGGTACCGTAAAACGGTGATTTATATACTTATTGTGCTATTTTAATTTTTTTTTTTTTTTAATTGTGTCACTTTTTTCATAATTAATAACAGACTACTGACTAATGTACCTATGTCTCATATTAAACTTTACTATTAAAATTTGTTCGATTATTCATTCGATAGTATATATCATATAATAATCGATTTTGGTGCAAATTATACAAACAGCACCATCAATATGTTAAAATGTGTAGATATATACATATTGATGTTTTGCAAATCAATTTTAATTATAATTATTATTATTGTTATAATATTACTAATATTCGCTTCCTGGTATTATCATTTTTTTTTTTTTACATTTTTTCTTTTATCATGCACGCACATGCAGAATCGTGTCTTATCCCTCGTTTAGTACATCGCAGAGTTATGAGCCTGCAGAATTATATCGCGTCGTATACTCGCTAATCATGTATGTTTCGTAGCGAACGAGTGGGTCAAGAACAATATCGATCAGACACAATAGTATAATCGACAATTTAGCATTTTTTTTCCCTAGTCGGCTACGTCGTAAAACCAGAATGACCTATAACATAATATAATAATAATATATTCAACATGTAGGTGATAAAAATCACGTTTAAATCCATAAGTTAAAAAGAAAAAAAAATGTTCTTGTTCGTAAAATATTGTCGAGTAAAACAAAGCTTAACGGTTTAGTAAAAAAAAAACACGTCAAACTTTCAATATCAACAAGCTTGTAACTGTACTATATATACCTATTTCAATATAATATAGCGATATAGGCATATCATAATATTATGTAACGAATTCGTTTATTACACTTGAACCGCACTTCAATATTGTTAAAAAATTACTGTTGTCGTTATAACTATGATATAATATATTTTATAATCTAATACATTCTAATCTATTAATATAACTATCATTTGCTTTCACGGCCAATTCGTTTTAATGTGCAAACCAACATGTGGAGAAACGGTTACATAACGATGAACTTCAAACTCAGTTTCATCAATTATTAAATAAAACATATGAAGTTAGTATAATAGTATATAGTCATCACCGAACGTCCGATTGATTGAAAACGTAGATAATATCTATGTTGGTTACAAGTTGCAAGATATTTAATTTTACTTTAGACTTTTAGCATGAAACTAACAAAACATTTTTTTAAAAACACCAGTTACATCAATGGCGGATATGTCTTTTTTTTATCCAAACCCAATAGACTTACGTATGTATCTACAGATTAAATTAAACATAATTTCGGTTTTCAATAATTCATTTTGAAATCAAACTCACCTTTATACAGGAGTAGATTTAAGGTTTAATTAAAGGGGGAGTTGAACAGAATATTATATTTTATGAGTGACATTATATTTCGTGGTGAAACGGAGAAATGACCTATGTTGTTCATATTCATGATATTTAGTGTGCCTATAAATTTTTATAGCATAACTCCTTGATCACACGGATGAATACTGGAAGAAAAACTAACTATGATAAACAGCACTAACATTTATATCGAACGGAACGTCGATACTTATTAACTCAAAATCGACTTTTTAGTCAACTCGAGTATTTGAATTCTTTTACTCTAAAGTATACTTTAAAAATTTATGAACTCACAGTACACAAAACAAACAGTTATTCACAATATTATAATACCTATATGTAGACTGTACAACGATTGCCATCAGTGTACACGAATTAGACACTGTACTTTGTCGTAAATAATATTATAAATAATAATATATTGTTGATATATAGTGCAAGTGTATGTAACATTACCTAAGTAAATATATATATTATA
Organism: Diuraphis noxia; assembly: GCF_037042655.1. Taxonomy (NCBI): domain Eukaryota; kingdom Metazoa; phylum Arthropoda; class Insecta; order Hemiptera; family Aphididae; genus Diuraphis; species Diuraphis noxia. The sequence goes on from NW_028301713.1 coordinate 15,466,595, forward strand.
CTCATTTGTTGTTACCCATCGAGGTTCTCACAATAAATTATCGCCGCTCGACACGACGCACACTCATACTTATCTATAGGTATTCTATATTAATATTTATTATTTATGTATGTATATATATATATTAAATAACACTACATAAATTATAATAATGTATAGTAAACAATTATAATTATCGTTCGGGTAATACAATGTAGGACGATTCTAGACCAGACACGAGTTCAAAGTCAACGGCGTACGACTTAACAAGTACGTCTTATTATTATTATTATTATTATTATGTGTTGCACAGATGCGGTGTATATAATATGCCGTCTAGGCCGTACAAAAGTATTGGAACAATAACTTGCGCGTACGTATACCCACCCGTGCTATACACCGTGTATTATTATACATAATAATATCTGCTCGGAATCCGACAGGTTTCTGCCGTCGCCGTCCTTCTGGAATAACATAATATATTATTATTTTAATGCAGTGTTTGGTTAGCACGCGCGAGCACCACATGTGCCCCTGGACGGATGACGATGATAATAATTACGATAATGATGACGACGATGGTAATGGATTGGACGTGTTTGTCGTATGGTTGTCAAAAAGTCGACGGGCGTGCGATCCACTGTGAACGACGACGCGCTACGCTCTGCCGCCGACCACGACACCAATACGGCTGCAACAGCAGCGTTGGCTTACCCCTTCGACGATGCGATTTGTTTGTCAAAATAAGTTGTTTGTATTCTGGTAAAGGTCTATAGCGGCCGATCGACGAGGTTTTGTCTTCCGAAACACGTGACCCGAAATAAAGGGAAAAAATATGTAATTTGTAACAACTGACAGTGGAGGTTTTAGGTGGTGGACAGAGAAGCCTGCCGGGCGCCATACTATAGCTGTATACTATGGATAATGTTATACCAAATATAGTGAGTGATGAGCATTTTAAGCTATAATACTAAGTATACAGCTATGTACTACAGTATGTAGCTATATATTATCTTAAGGTTTTTAGGTAGGTGTATTCACAATATTGAGTAAGTTATATAATTTGATATATATAAATGTATTTGTTAGTATGTTGAAAGTTAATAATCATTGATTAAGTTCTGAAGTTTGTGAATTGAAATACAACACGCATGCACATTAAAATAATAACTTCTAACTATATGCAGCGGGTTGTATTATAAACATTGTTTTGTGAAATTGTATATGCGATTACAACACAATTTTGTAGAATACCACGAATAGGGTCTAGTCAGTATCAAGTTCCTTTCTTGTTGTGGAAATTGAAACGTTTTACCATTAAAATAATTATTAAATTACATTTTGTACATTAATAGTACAAGCTGTTAGATAACGTAAGTACTATTATATTATTTTAGATTCTGAGCGGATCGATGAATGTATTGATTTTACCATGATGTGTGTGTTTTTTTGTGACTGCCATCACGTTTTGGGGCAGTAAAAGTGCTTCGATTTTTGACTTCAGTACCTCGTTCGATCAGAAAGTGAATCTAGTTGGTACTTTTTTTTTTAGGGGGGGGGGTCAAAAGTGAAAAATTCTTAATACTTTTCTAAATAATCGAGAAAAACAAACTAAAAATTAAGGGAAAAACGGAAAATTTTACGCACACTTATTTTTCGACAAAATCGATTTTGGTTTTTGATGAAATTTTAAAACAAATGAACATAGGTTAGGTTATTTATACATGCAATTTTCAAAAATTTTCGACTTAAGTTGAACTATTCATAGGCGTTTGAAAATTTCGATCATTATTAGTTTTTTTAAATTAATATTGATAAAAATGTATTTGTTAGGCAGAAAAACTTGAAAATTTAATACAAGGCTCTTAACATATTGTTACAATAGCAGTTGAAAAATAAAAGAAATTCATAGTCACAATTATTTTTTATAAGCATTCAAAGTTTGAGTTTTGACAACATACGTAAAAATCACGAAAATTCATAAAAAATCTTCCTTTTATATCTAAGATTTGAAAATTTAATACATAGCTCCTATAATATTTTTACAATATCAATTGAAAAATAAAAGAAATGCGTTGTCACAATTTTTTTTTACAAGCATTCAAAGTTTGAATTTTGACAACATATGTAAAAATCACGAAAATCACGAAAATTCGCTAATTATTTCAAACTAGAAATTCATAAAAATTTTTCTTTTTAAATATAAGATTTGAAAATTTTTAATAATCTATAATATATCCTAGACAGATAAACCGTCATCGCTCAGAATCGTTTTTCGTATACAGTGATATAATATCATTGGATTCAAATTTAATTCCATCCATTACAGTAACCCACCTGTAACCTACTGTACAGCAGAGCGACATCCACGACTTACCCGCCTTTTTTATTAAGTTGCATTGGTGAAAATTATGTATGCAATTTTCAATTTTTCAAGTGCACTTTTTTGACATAATAGGTAATATAATAATGATATTACTGAATTTAAAACTCGATATGTTTAGGGACGTACATTAATATAGAACAAGACGTCCCGTTGGAAACGGGAACAATAGTCGTCATCTAATTTGGTGTCGGAAGAACGCCTGTTTGTTCTGCGTGCAACGTGTGTACATATAAATATTAAATAATATGTCATGTAGCTATAACGATGATATATTATAAAAATCAATAGATGTGTATGTATCATACAACGGATGTATATTAGTATATTTCGTGTAGACGCGGGTGTTGGATACTCTAGCTTTGCGGACTTTCTCGTCAGTATGACAATTAGTGACGGGGGTGGTGGTGGTGATGGTGGTATGAGGTTATTAGGGTCGACGACATGCGTGCGTCTGCCCTCCCATCATCTAGAATACGTTTGGTTTCATATTTTTAAAAGTCTCATGACCTTATGCGGACTACCTACACTGCACTACAGGACAGAATAATATCAGTCAGTGGCGGAGGAGTGACAGCGGCGGCGAGAAAAGTGTCACTAAGCGCACATAACACATCGCACGATGTTGTGTTACTGAATAATATAATGAGTGCAGCGAGGAATGAAATTAATTTCAACAGACTAGAAATAACCGACGACGACGACAAACACTATCTGCAGTGTATATACAGGGTGATTCACCAAGCACGCAAACCCGACCTTTTATTATCTATATACGTTATTAGTTTATTAGTTTATTACATATTTATGATTGCTTACATTTTTCGTACACGAATTCATGTCGAACATTCGTTCTCGATAATTAACTACATAATTCCCTAAATTTCCCAGGGGCTTAAAAACAGCGGTGTATATACGTATATTATTTGCTGATTTACCAAATATGCTCACCCGCTGTTTTCCTTTAACAACGAATTCATTCGAATTTTGATTTTTTAAATATTTAAATACACTTAAAGACTACACATCATTGTTCCATATTCCTAAGACTGTTTTGTATTACTTAAGAGGACGCTAGATATCCGCATGTGCTGTCTTCGTCTTACAAATGTAACACATATAGCAAAAACTCGGAAAAGAACCGAAAAGGTTGCATTCATAACTATAAGCAACGATGTTGAAAACTTTGGTCGTGAAATATCGTTATTAATAAATATCGAAAAAAAGTTGGAAAACTAGCTTTTTGTTGTTTTTTGACACTTGTAGGTCGGAGGAAACACACGAGGGTATAGGTTTCTCTCAAGGAGGGTTTTGTGTCAATACAAATATTTAATTTCAGTTTTTCAAATGCGAACTCCCGTTTTTTACTGTACCTATATTATTTGAATGATATTTTTTAAATTTCCATGTTGGCACTGAATTCAAATTCGAATGAGTATTTTCTCAGTTATTATTATGTTATATTATGGTTAATAGACCTTAAAAATGGTTTTACAATATATTTTTAAAATATATCTAAAATAAGATCACTCATTAAATTTAAACCTTTTTTTTAATTTGATGATTTTTATAAATGGCTAACATTGTAAAATAACCATCGCCTCCATATCGTTCAAACACATTATCAAAAACTATTTTTCTCAGAAGAATTTTCAGCTATAAATATTGAAAATAGGAGTAGGTATTCATTTGAAAATCTGAGGTTTGTGCCTCATTGAGCGTGGTTAAAAATCTCAAGAGTTTTAAAATATAAACCTTATAAGTATATTTAAAAATTTATAAATACCAAAATTCAGATTTTTGAAAGGAGTTAAGGCCATTATTTACCTATTTATATACCTGTTGTATGAATAATATTTTAAAATATCTTTTTATTTTCCGAGATATTGAGAATACCGAAAGATTTCTTCGCAATTTAGGAATGTGTCTTTTCTAAAAATTTAAGGGCGTCGGTGACTGTAAATATATTTTTAGCGCAACAATTATTTAATTGTATAGTCAATTAAAAAACCAGGATATGATATGACCTGAATAATATTTTCTTATTTCTATCACGTCGCACGTAACCTGCATAGAAGTTGTCTGAATTTTAGCCGAATCTGTCCTAAAGATACAACCTGATTTTACGCGTTTTGTTTACCTCATCATCATGGATAGGTACCGCAGCTAATCCGGCGTGGAATGCGATTGACCATCACAATATAATAGCGGAACCCACTCGGCTCAAAATTTTCCATATTTCGAAAACGCAATACGTAAGTAGGTACACATATATTAATAACGGGCTGTCACTTACTTAAAATATTATTCTCTCGTTTACGAGTACCAGCTATGACCACGTCCGCAGCGTGCAGTGTATAATTATTTTTAATATTTAAACATATTTTGTAGGTACCTACTACCTGGTATAATGTATACTTATTATATATAATACGCCGGTAATGGGTATATAATATCATATAGGCTCGAGCAGTCAAGGCCTGAGCGTTATTCAATTATTATTGTACATACACATATACGCACGCAGTAGAATTAGAAGATTGATGATAATATAGTAATAATAATATTATATGTAACACAAACGTCTAATTGAATTTAATGATAATATCATATAGTTATAAGGCGGCGGTTCGTCTCTACAGTGCGTAATAGGTGTATGGCAATATTGTACGGTAAATTATATTATTATACATTGTACTTAAGTCTTAAAATAATAATAATTCGTTAATATTATACTATCGTTTTCAACAAGTACATAGTAGACGTTTTTATCCGTCGGGAAGTTAAGAAAAAATAAAAATAAAAATAAACCATCGTAACACGCGTGCAGGTATAATTTTTATACGACTTTGGGCCGAGGGTCAAGTGCGGGCTATCTGTAATGTTTCGTACTTACCCAAATCTATATAATATTATTTCAATATATACCTACGCCGAGCGCGTTAATCATTAAGCATATAATACGGGGTGATTCAATTAACGTAATAGACACTATCATTGTTCAAGAAAACACGTTCAACGTTTTTATGAAAGTATTTACTTTACACCGTTTAAGTCGTTGCGCGACAACAATAATTTTTGGTCAAAAGTTATATTTTTTTTTAGTATTTAGCATAGTATGTTTTTATCGTTATCATTTTTTTTTTTTCAAAGTCTTGTACTCTTTTGGATGATGGCGGCATACATTTTTTATTTCGTATACCGCCGTATAGCATTTTATTCTTCGAAGTATTTTTATCTATGAAATAAAAATTTGAATTCTAGACAAGTAGTCTTATGAGTATTTAACATTTACAATAGCAGAGTAGTAAATCAAAACATTTTTCGGATATCACCTACACCACTTCGGACTAAACTTTAAATATTAACTATAAATAATTATAACTCGAAAACTACTCGTCTAAAATTCGATTTTTATACGACTGATTACTCCTAGAAATATTCTGTTGTATATTATAGTAATGAATTAAAAAAGACGTATGTTAAAAAAAACAACTACGTTTATATTGTTTTTGAAATAATGAATTGTATACGTTATAAGGTTGATCACCCGGTATATGTGTATAATATGAGTAAAGGTGCGTGGAATAATATTATAATTATGACGTGTCGAAATCTCATTGATAAAACTACGCGATGCGCGAGTTTGACTTGTTTGAACTTTTAAAAGGTATTCGGTAATTGTGCTCGATGAATTAATTACACGTATAATATAATATCGTATAATATTATACATGCACTACGATGTACCCATAATATGTGTTATGATGTATATTATTATTACGAGTGTTTTATGTGCGTATATACGATTATAGTTTTCTAACACCCGTTTTTTCACCGGTTATACATAACTGAAATGATGTATATATACATCGTCGCGTTGGTTATAATATTATAACCTACATATTATTATTTCCTATAATATCATTGTGTGCACGTGTACAGAGTGCTCGACGTCTGATAATATGTGATACGACAACGTTAACCGAGCTAATAACTATTAACCTGATGTAATATTATTATACTTTATTTGTATCGCTTTAGCGTATTTAGATTTTGCTGTTACTCGACTCATAATTTTCCCGTCGAGAACATTTTAAATTTTTTTTCAGAGTTCTCAAACCACAACTTCATCTACCTACTGAAATGGACATAATATTATTATGTTTAGTTACATTTTTAATTATACTTATTTTTTAATTTTTAAACGTCGTCTAATATTGTTGGGTATCTCGGTATCTATTATAATATACCTATAGGCTATAATTAATAAATCAATAATTTATATTGAAATAATACAATTTCAAAAATAGAAAACAGTGAAGATGATAGGTTATATGATATTCAGTAAAAATGTTGTGTATTTTTGTTAGGACAACAGAATTACAAGATTAACGCGTTTATAGCGTTTTATTCTTTATCCGTGGGTAAAATTGGTGGGGTATATCGTATATGACCTACGAGCAGTCGGTTCAATGCGATTTCTATAAATTTTTTTTTTTAATTTTGGTTTTCTCGTCTGGCGATAGTTTTTTTTTCTAATTTTTATAGGTACACATAATATTATCCCTTACTGTACTGCGTGCGCTCTCCGCCAACTGCTAACTTGTATAAGCTTAAAATATTAATGTTTTTTGATATCTCTATACGTCATATAGGTAGGTACCGTAAGACAATAATACAATCATATTTTTTTACAATAATATTATTATTTATTACATGATTATAACTACGTATTTTTAGAGTTATCACGCATATAAAATTATAGTTTATGTATACAATATTTTGTATTCGATTAATGAACAGTTAATATTGAAATATAAAATTTAATGTCTACGTCTTACGAGTCACAAAAGATAATTGTAACTTGACCTGAATTAAGAACTATTCGGCAGCAAATGCACACGATAATATTGTGTGCATATATATTATGATCTTGCAGGACTTTTTGATTAATCGTAAAATTTAGAGCAGGATGTAGCTTTGGGATTTGTTGTCTCCGTCTAACGAGTGGGAAACGTGGAAAATTTACGCTCAGCAGATCACGCTTAGCTTATTGTTAGTTTAAAAATTATAGGGTGCATCGACCTTTTATGGAATTTGATGCAGGTTAGAACATATTATCCGTGTGTTTGTATATTATGTAGAGCTTTTATGATTGTTTAATTTTTTTTAGTAAGTTACGCGTATATATATATTATTATAAATATAGTGTAAAATGTAAATTAAAAATGATAATGACTCACTTAAAAATCGAAATATTAAAAAACACCCACGACACGCATACACAGATAATATTATATTATGTTCTTACCATCAGGTTTCATATAACAGGTCGATTTTCTATAATTTTTAAACTAACAAAGCTAAACAAGATCTGCCGAGTGTACATTTACTATATGTTACGCACTTGTAAGACGAAGACAGACAACAAAAACTGTCAATGTGTTATACGTCCTGTTAATTCAGATAACTCGATACTTACGTAGGTACATATTATATTATTATTGTTTAACGATTGCAGACGTTTTGGCGAGAAAAAACTCAACGGACAAAAATACTTTACCTATAATATTATGGGGATTTATGTGTACCTGTGGTTTTGTCCTACATTAATACTTAGATCGTTGATTAATATTAAAAGTAGCCTGTCGGTACCCAGCTGTGTACAACACGCGTAGTCTACTCGCACTAACCTACGAATGTTTTACGTAATTCTTTTTATTTGAATTTAACTCCGGTGACCTATTTTCTTATAACCGTCAAGTCTCGCGGGTCAAAGTATGTAATCGTCGTTGAATATATAACATTATACACAGGGTGATTCACCAAACACGCTCAGTCCTAAATTTTTTTCGAATATATATTTATTGGTTTGTTCAAATTTTTAATTATTTTAATCATACAATTTTCAACTATACATACATAATATTTATGATTGTGTATACTATTTAACAATTGTGTCCTATGATGATTTACAATTTTTTTTTTCAAATAAAAACTACGCTTTACGGTGAATTGTTGTGATTGAGTATTTAACTTAATGTTGAAGAAACTCTATATATTGTTGTATATATTATATAAATCCAAACGATTAGTTTCCTATAGTTAATAATCCATATATGAAGTAATGGTTTTTACTTTTTAATAACGTTTTCACATAGAATATTTAATAGATATTAATATTTTAGTTTAGTATACCTACTTATTATAATCATACTATACGATTTGTATTTATCATAAATGTTAGTAATTTATGCAATAATTATAATTCAATAGTAATTAATTTAATTTGAAAATTATCATAGCCATCTTCGAATCACAAACTCCACAAATTGCTTAAAGCATAAACTACCTACATGTACATGTTAATTATAATCAGAAACAACACATTTGAACATCAATTAATAAATGGTGGTTAACAATAAATCACATTGTATATATGGTACAAAATTGTACGAGTTTGATGGAGTTTGTTGTTGAGTTTTCATTCTTAAATGAAAAATGGGCTTTATGATTATGATTGGTGAACCTCCCTGTACATATTGTCAAACAAAATAATACAAGGCAGTACGACACTTTGACCGCGAATATTTTGACGTTTGTTGAGAAAACATTTTTTTATTAAAATCGCGTACTTCAGAGATCATATTACAATTGGTTTGACAAAGATAACTATTTTTATCTGTTTTTAAATTACGAGCAATATAACGGTACAATCAATACTATGAAATATGTTCTACTTCTACTTAAAATCGTTAAGTATTTTTAAAGGAACTGTTTTATAGTATTAGAAGTAGTATAGTATATTACATTATTATTTTTAATTAAAAAATTACAAAATTTGGGTCATATTTGATGGTTTCAAATGACTAATAAAATTAGAAAAAGTTTAATACGTTAACAGAATATAAAAATCTTCGATATACATATACAACAATACCTATGGGAAATGGAAAATTCGATGAAACGATAAAATATTTATGATACAGTGAAAGGAAAGGGAGAAATAGTAAATATTGGAATTCAATAGAAAAAAATGGATACAACGATATGACGTGTGAATTTTATTATTTGCTCTTCGCTTTAAATACGTTTATGCGTATGGACTGGTTAGTGCAGAAGACTCTAAATGATAAATTTTAAGACAATTTTTTTTATATATGCGATGCGATGTTGGGTTCACATATATAATATTTTCGCGTAGTTTTTTTTTACCGTCGATTTCGCATATTATTTGCAGGAAATCCGTCACACATGCAATACAACGCGCGTTAAAGCTCTAATTTCAACCTTTGGCCGTGCCTCGAGTCTTAAACAAAAATCGAATACTCTTGCGAACATCACAAAACTAATATGAATGATATTACGTACTTTGGTACGTGCTTTCGGCTTATAAGTGCACTCGTTAAAATAGATACCTATATATTGTCTCGTGTTCGGAGTGCGTGATGGGAATGGCGAGACTGTTGACATGTGGTCATCGGTGCCGTCATCGGTGCCGTCACCGTGCCGATATAGAGATGAAATTTCGGAAGTGGTTTTCCTTCCGCCATTGGGCGCCAGTTTAGAAAACCATTGTTATACGCTGTAGACGTGTACAAAAGGCATATGTATAGTCATATTTAGTTTTCAGCTGTGCCTCACACACGAATTATTCGCCGGCGTGTTCGTTCGACCGGATTTCGCGCGTTGTTATTTCGTTTTTCCATATTTAATTTCCCCCCCGACGACGGCGAACTTGACAATGAAAACCAGCGCGCAATGCATACGATTGCGCACGCACACCTCGCATCGACCGTAAGGACAAACGAGAGGAGACGGCCGTACCGCGAGAGAGGTTCACGGTCGGCCGAAATCCAAGAGACCTTCACTTCACACACACACACTGGCACGCACACGAAAATATTTATTTATTATTCATTATTATTATCCATTTTTTATTTATATATATATATTATTTGTGTCACGTGTGTGTGTGTGTGGTAGGTACTCATACGAATTGGATTTCCTCACGCACCGTACCTGTATAGTTGTGGCCTGTTGTACACAATGTATGTATATAGGTAGTTATATAGGCGCTTACGCGTAATAGTAAAATATTGTACTCGTAGTCTTGTCGTTTGTCGTTTCGTTAGGTGTACGTATAAAAGCACATATTATAAACGGTATAATATTATATTTGTGAACATAATGTAAGGACGCCCCCCCCCCGCCCGTGTTACATAATAACGAAACGCTCGAAAACGAGCTTAACGGACGGCATTTATTTAACATAGTACCTATTATATTATATTTTTATTATTTTAAAAAGAAGAGATGGAGTAATAATCACGCTCGAATCAGAATATAGAACACGCATTTAACCCACTCATTCTTCGTCACCGTCTCCGACGTGCGACACACACCCACAAGATAAACCTCACGATCATTCACACCGTGGCTAAATGCCCAAAATACTGCGGACCATGAAAAATCTTTACTAACTCTGCAGCCTCTCTCCTCCAACGTGCACTTAACGAAGAAAACACGGAAGCGCATAAATAAAAAAAGAAACACAAATTTATTTTTCCACAGCATAAACTCAAGTCGAGAATCGTAAATAATGTCTTTTTGTCTTATACTATTTATTAACCTCATATATCGGATCTAAAAATAGTTGGCTAACAACCGCGTGTCGTTGTTGTTGAATACTTAGGTAATGGATATAATAATGTAATGAAACGAAGAAAAAATAAATAAAAGTTAGTGTTTTATTAACGAAGTCGAACCATTTTTTAGTGGTGTACAACCCTATTTAATATGCATAATAAAAATCGTTCGTTGCACCTCAACCCGAGGTTTTCGAGTTCACGAATGTAATAATTAAATACGTTTCCAAATATTGCCATGACTAAAGGAAGCTTATAAATAATTTTTGTTTTCAACAATTATTTTTTTTATTAAAGATTTAAACGCAATGTTAAACTATGAAACAAAAATGTTTTTGTGCGCCATAGGTCCGTCACCACTGCTATACATATATACTTCATACACACTTATAAGTCATACTCAAAAATACGTGTATGTTATCGTATGTTGTCGCAGAGCCGTAAGCAGGATTTCATAATGGGGTTGGGGGTTGAGAGGGGGTTGTAGAAGAAAAAAATATAAAATAGACACATCAATAATTAGCAAATAATATATATATTATTTTTATGATGATTATTCCTAATTTTGTAAAATTGTATGTATATATTGAGGTTTTTTATCAATGTTTTAAAATAGAAATCATGTTTTTAATAATTTTACTCGACTACGACGAAAGTTGATAAACATGCAGTAAAAATGAAAATAACAAAATAATAAGTGGTGTGCTATTATGTTATATGCATTATCAATTATTACGATTTGTATTTTTTCATCAATGGGGGGTTGACCCCCCCCCCCCCAACCCTGAGAACGGGCCTGTGTTATCGTACTATGTTGTTGCACGAATATTGAATACAAATCGACGTTTTTCCATAATCATCGATGAGAGATTGAATTTTATTGTTCATTCGTTCATTAAGTGGACACTGCTTTATTAGGATGGCCTAAATTGACCTATTTTTTTTATAAAAAGGTTCAGGATGTTTATCTATATAGTAGTAGGACGATTTTAGTGGAGTTTTTTTTTTTTTGGTTAATAAGTTGATATTAACTCTTAAGTGTCTATGAGAGTGTATATGAAGGTCTCGATGCTATATTATTTGAAGTTAATCTATTTTGTTACGGACTATTTATTAAATTTTTAAATGTGCTTGTAGATGATTCGTTGATTATTGTTAGCAATATTGTTTTTGATTTTTTATATTTACTTTATTTTGCTTATATTTGTTTGTCTAAATAGGACCTCATCATCAGAGGATGTCATCGCTAGTGCATTAATATATATAACATCCGAGCCACGACTTATGAAACTGCAGCTGCAGACCGGATGACCGCGAATAAGATGACACTACAGCTGTCTGCAAAACGATAGCAAAATCGACCATCGATCGACTTAATAGCCAAATTGGTTTATGTTTTTCGATTTGTATCGAAACACGGTCAATTGATGTTAAAATAAATTTCAAACGTGTTTTTTAATTCGTGTGATAAAATACTATATTAGACACATGCATCATATTACCGTAAACATAATATGAGTAAATGCTGAAACGGGTCTTAGACCTAGACTTAGACTCTTAGGACCCGTTTTACAGTCATAGTTTAAACCTCACGGTTATGCTTGAACCACAGATTTTACCGGCCAAATTCCGTGGTTTAACCGGAGTTCAACTATTGTAATACGGGCCCTAAGTCATTAGAACATATATTTTATTATAGATATACCAATATACATATAGATTATCACGTTCAACAGCTGGTTGGTACAGATATGAATATTTTGGAAAATTGTACACGTTCGAAATTATGGAATGAAATATAAAAAACTGGGATCTTAAATTGTCGAGTCTAATCGTAGATGGACTACTTATAAGTACCATCGATACGACAATTTTGGGGGAGAGGGTATAGACTCACTGCAAGCTATAGTGATCGACTGCAATTTATGTACTTACCGTTTTGCTAAACCCGAATGACCTTTGAAAAATATACCTCGTTGAATATCATTGAACACAGATCGATGACTCAGAAAAATCATTAAAAATACCTACAGTAGTAAAATCAGCGAAATTGAAAAGAGAAAGAAAATTACAAACGCACAAACATACTAAATATAGCTGGTTGGATATAAATTGTCATAATACGATGTTGCAGCTTTGGTTCGAAAATGTAAAAAAAAAAAAAAAAAAAAAAAAATGAGATTGACAAGACACGATCAGGTAGGTATAATAGTTGACTATTGCAATAGGTCATCGGTTTTGGTAAAAAAAACCACGTGAACAGAAACCCATAAAAAAAGTAATAAATTTTTTTCGTAAAACGTTTGGTGGGCAATATACGACATAGAGTCGCGCAGGGCCATTGATATGCACCGACCGCTGCTGTTATGGAACATAAAATATTTACATAATATCATGTTTTCATTACCTATATATACAATATGCCGACTACGACGAAAGACAACAAAGAAAAACCGTGGACAAGAGATAATAATATATAAATTTGTTTCTCTTATCGTTTGTGACGTTCTCGATGACAATACATATATACAGGGTATCCCGCGAGGATTTACCCATTGTGATAACTCCCAAGATGGTGGAGATGTTGAAATTCTGGTTTTGTAATGAGACTCACAGGGTTAAAAACTACAATTATTTCGTATTTTAATTTCAATTTTTTTTTTTTTTTGGAAATAATTATATAAAAAATATATTTTTAAATTCTTTACCGAAACATTAAAATAAACTAAAAATGAAACAATTGTAGTTCTTATCCTTATGAGACTTATAACAAAACCAGAATTTTGATATCTCTATTATTTCGTGAGATATCACAATGGGTAAATCCTCGCGTGACACCTGTATATATATATATATATATATATATATATATATATATATATAATATAATATAAACCTACCATATAACTTCTCTATATAACTTTACTATTACCTACTACAACAGTCGTCTATTTCTTATAAAGTTATAACGAAACAATCGTCGTTTTCAATACGTTTAGCTCGAATTTACTCTGTGAGGAAACACTTGATTATTGTTATTTTTAAACAAACGAAATCAAATCGATGGAATAAAGTACCTGTATACCGTTGTATATTATTACAACGTATAATATTATATAATGATATATTATACAGAGTGATTCATCAGGTGTTCTCATTCCGTTTTCTTTCTTTAATAATGCAACTTACAGATTTTTTTTTTTTGATTTTGAAATTTTCAATTACCTATATTTAAGGACCGTATTTTAAAATTCTTAAGTGTTATTATACTACGTATGGAGCGTTTCGCAGGAATAAAAAATTTTATTTTTCATATGACATCCCCTTCCATATTATTGTTATTAATTTAACATTTTTTATTTTTTTTTTTGAATATTATGAAATACCTATCAAAATCAAAATTCGAACAAGTAGTTTTTGAGTATTTACCTCTGTTTAACAATGATAGGTCTATTAAAATGGGTTTGGAAGATATGACGATTTATTTTATGCTTTTGTAAATCCATTATTTCAAGGATATTATCTTATTATTATTATATATTAACATTTTAATAGCTAAGAAACTACTCTTTTGTACTTCGAATTAAGTTCATCAACATTTTCAATAAAAAAAAATAAAAAATAAAATACCCACTAAATGATTTCCATTAAAAAAAGGTGGATTTTAATTGAAAAACCAACGATAGTATCGCCATTGGATACTCCTCAGTCTTTGACCAGTGCAAAGTCAAATACGGTTCAATAAAATCTCCTGAATTTGAAATTGTTGTGTCTGTAAGTATATCAAATGTTTCAAAAATCATAATTTGATTAACATCCATCACTACAAAGAATGAAATGGGGTTGAGCGTGCTTGGTGAATCACTTTAGTTCATATAAAGTCTACGCGTAGCTCAACTGCGCCAATGAAATCGCTGTCTGTTGCTCTTTAATTTGTAATAAATTCGGTAGAATGATGTATAATGGGAGGGCCGAAACGTTGTCGCCAAGTTTATACCTATGCACACACATATATATGTATATGTATACCTACTCGAACGAGCGTTATATTATTATTTTATACGACCCGAATAATACGTTTTTGTCGAACCGTTGCGGCCGTCATCACCTGCGCAGTAACCGTCGTTTATTGCGCATTAGTCGTCGTCGTACGCGGGGGAAAAAAAATAACATGTAAAATGTTTAATAACGAATGCAAACTACGACTGCGATTAAGTTTTTAAGAGATTTTTTTCTTAATCATTTACAACCAATAATAATAATAATAATTGACGATAACAACAATAATATTGTAATATAACATCATTATAAATTATTACAATAATAACGACAAAACTACAAAACCCCGAGTTTCGACACAACGTAATAATAATAATAATAATAATGAATAAATGTATAAATAATAGTGTCTTACAATATTCTTTCAATGTGCGGCTTTTGATGTTTTCACGAATCACATTACAGTCGGTTTTACATTTTACGCATCATTCATATAAAATAAATTCTTTTTTCTTACTTATTTTTTTCTCGTGGAAGCGAGCCAGACAGCCAGTGTATCTTTTGCGTCGTAGGTACCTATATTATACATAAATAGGCGATATGACTGATATAAAGTTTCTTTTTCGATATTTCTCCAAATCGCTTTGTGTGTGTATGTGTGTTTCGCAGACGAATATTACGTTTACATCTAGTCTCCTTATTTATTTGTTTGTTCGGCTGTTTTTTCAACTCGACCGAAGAATAACTATAAATTATTTTCGTGTTTCTCCAATATTTAATACATTAACGCTTGTTCGAATGAATATATTAAAATATATACTCACACAATTATATAATGATTAATAATATTATTTGTCTATCTTGCAGGGGTTGAAATGACATGATACAAGCACAGAATAACCAGAAGACACTTTTTAAGTTTAACATGGGTTCTTATGGGGTACAGATTTGCAACACCTGGTGGAATATCAGTGCTGCCAGCAGAAAGATAATTCTCATTATTCATTGTTTCTAGCGCGGCTGTTATTCCCCGAACAGGGGCAATTACCTTTAGCCTAATAAGTAATAAGTAATAAAGTCGTAAATTGCAGTATACGCGGAGACACTGATATTTCACCAAATTGAATAGTATGTTCCTGATTTTTGAATGCTCAGCGAGTGTCCATTCTGGTTATTCTGTGATACAAGTAAGTAGACTTGATAATAAAAAAATTATACCATTATATATATATAATCGACTTTTGTGTAATAAAATAGCTTTTTTTATTTATATCTACGCAGTGTCACTCAGATGCTATTGTTGAGTAATAATTATTTTATTTTATGACAACACTGGATAAACCCAAATCAATACTGCAAGATTGTAAATACGTAAAAAATATCATATACATATTAACTGCGTACAAAATATTGAAACTAATAGAGTTGAATTTGTTATACTTATCATTGTATGTAATAGTATTTAAAAATATTTAAGCTTTAATTGATACAAAAAAAAAAAAATATACAAGTATTCTTCATGTATTATTATACGCAACAAATAAACACATTTTAACATTTATTCTTAAAAATCATGTAATTACAAATTATAGTTTAAAACATATAGTTAAAAATTAATTTTTCATTATAAAAATGCATACCTACTCTTATTATTGAAGTTAATTAGTAAGTAATATTCAATATTTTCTTCGTCGAATCTATATAACACGTGTGGTCACTATAATAAATGTTTTTGAATAGTAAATTAATAATAAATCAACATCAACGGACATTGTTGAATCATATTTATATGATCTTATACTACTAGGTCATGGCAAATTCTATCGTTTTGAAACTCTTTGCATAATAATTATGCACTATTAATTGTGCGTAATACTTTTAATCCTGTGCAGTTTATACGCAAAACATATAATTTAATTTTGTCCTTTAAGTTCCTCTATAGATTTTGGAACCAGGAATAACGTTTATTTTTTCTACCTATTAGTTTAGAAAGCTTTAAGTTGTATTTTAAGGACATCTAAACCAATTCTATTTACTATTCTAAATGTGAACTGCGTGTTAGTTGATATATTATCGCTCCAATCGAAGACTAATCGTAATTATTTGTTCGCATAATTTTCATTGAAATATACAATAAATTTATGTAATGTTATTTAATTACGGAATTACGGTCAAATATGCAAAAATATCATGTAATTTAACATTTCGTTAGTAAATTATAATTAGTGTGATTCGTAAAGATTACTCACAATCCAAAAATATTAAAACGAAAAAATATACGCGCACGAATCAAGGCTCTGAATTAATGACATTGTATGGAAAAAAATTGTATTCCGTTGAACGCAGTTTGGTATCTCATCTATAATATTATGATATAATAATAAACTATATTATGTGCCTCCCACGACGGCTTTGAACTTGAAAAACACATTATACAATACGTCGCACAAGTACAAAAAAATTTAATTTATATTTGGCTTGTTTCCAAATTGACTGCAAAATAACAATACAAATATTGTCGACATTCATCTGTTTAGAAGGCGTGCCTAAATATTTACCGAACGAACATTTTTGAAAGCTGATTCACGCACAGCTTATTCCTTAATGCCTGATTTTGGCTCAGCATATATATATATTTGGAGCATTTCTTTGTAAAATTTATAATTTAAATATTTATTATTTATAATTTATAATTTAAATACTTCGGTTGGTCGGTCGGGCTCGTCCGGAATATCTGTTTCGATATACCGCGCGCAATAGCTAAAAAAGTCTATCAAGCTTGATGCGGAATAAAATAATGTTCTATTGACAAACCTATCTAGCCATGAAACTACTCGAGGTTGAACACGAGATTTCATCTGAACTTTTGTCGCACAGACCGGATGACCGGAAATGCACTTCACACCACGTCTCCGACGTATAATAAACGTATATTTACGTCCAGTCATCGTATGCTATTCCATTTGAGTGTCAGATTGTGGCATTGCGTTTTATTATTTCGATTACAATATGAGAGTGAGTCGCGTATTCATCCGAACATATGTGGTGGCGACACCATAATAAATTATTATTTTATTGCAGTGTTGCGTTCAACAAATCTTAAAGTAAAACAATAATAATATACAATATAACAATAATATTATGTGGTATAATAAGGTATTGAAATTATATCGTAACACTATTATAATATTATACTTAATACTACAGTTAAACGTCCCTAAAACCATAAAAATAATATACCAATTGGACGGGAGTCAAAGTTTGGTATAGTTCATTTTTTTTTTTTTTTAACCATCGATTAGTTGTGGACGTCGTTTTCAAACATAATTAAGTCGACGTCATAAATACTTCATACAAAATGAAGTCTATATTCGTTTTAGTTTAACTAAATATTAAACTACTCCTTTACAAATCTCTCCTAAAGCCAATTTGGACATACAGCTTACAGCTATGGGGTAACGCAAAAATTTCCAATCTAAATAAAATTCAACGGTTCCAAAATAAAATACTAAAGAAAATTACCAACTCTCCACCATATGTTTCAAATCACTCCCTGCATAAAGACCTACACATGAAAACAATTCAGGAAGAGGCAAACAATTATTATAAACGATTCCACATACGCCTTAACTCTCATCCACAAACGAACTTATGAAAAATCTAGCTTCATTAACCATTCCTGGTAACCCTCCTCATCGCCTTAAACGTAAATGGTGCAGAGACCTACTTAATCCCTAACACAAAAATAAATAATAATAATAATATTAAGGTTAAAACAAAATAATTAAAAACGTAAGTGTCATCGGTGGGTGGCTTGTTCATTCAAAATTTCATTACATTGTCATTGTCATTAGCTCATACTCTTATTGTGCCGATTGCGTATAGATCGTGTATTTATTTATAAACAAAAAAAAAATAAAAAAAATATTCGTTTTAGTAAAAGCCTATTAAAACGTTCGGATTCTGTGGTGGGCCAAAGAACCATCGTCATTTTATTCGCGTCCTATGGCGTCTGAATATATATGCGAAAATTTCAATTGATTGTAATTGCGTCCATTATCTGCACATAAAACACTTATAAATTTCATACACAATTGTTACAGCTAGTTGTGTATATGTGTGTGTCTGTCTATACAATTATTATTTCATTCCTTCATTACACTTATATGATATAGTTCTAAGAACTGACTTCCGTAATTTTCGTCATAATCGATCGAATAGTTTTTGAGTTTTTAAGCTATAATACGATACATCATGTACTAGTGTATGCGTTTTATTATTACAATGCATATAGGCATTACAAA
Organism: Diuraphis noxia; assembly: GCF_037042655.1. Taxonomy (NCBI): domain Eukaryota; kingdom Metazoa; phylum Arthropoda; class Insecta; order Hemiptera; family Aphididae; genus Diuraphis; species Diuraphis noxia. Next base: position 15,485,911 of record NW_028301713.1, read on the forward strand.
AGTCTCCAATAATTATGTGACCTTGCTAAAAAATATTCGATTTTCAATAGTCAAAACGAAATCCCTACAGCGTGAGCCACCCTAAATGATAACTCTTATGGTTTGAACGAAAAAGCTTAACATTCCCCTCCCCCCGAATTTCCAGCAATATGTGTGCCAAATTTTGGCGCAACTTGGTTCAGTGATTATTTCGAGATTATCAGATACCAACAAACACGCACACAACCGTTGTTGTATAAATAGGAATTTTGGTGGGCGGTACCCACAGCCGTAATATTATAATATAAATTTTAATAGTCAGATGAATACGTTTTATAAATCGTGTAATACGGGGGCCGCGAAACGATGACCGTAACCCTGGTATACGATAAAATATTGCACGACAATTTTTATTTTCAACATTTTACGTTTTTCGCTGTTCTTAATATTCAATTTTCCGACATCGACGACGATGCGTATATACCTATACAAAGGCCCCCCTTGGCATATTATGTATATGTATATGTATAATATATATGTACTGTTCGGGAAAAAATGTAATAGTTCCTACGGTGAGGGTTAGGTGTATTTACATGATTGTCGGTTATACGTATTATGTGAGTTTCTCTGCGATCATAAAAAATTAGACGTTTGTTTCTTTATGATCAGTATTAAAGCCATCCATTTCTTCCGGTCGATAATCGCAATTCGATTGCTCTTCTTTTGAAATATATTTTGAAAATTAGCAACGCGCCTGCAAACTCAAAACATTTTTCACCACACAAACTTATCTACAGGTACGACGCAAAGTGGGCAGCTATAATATTATAATATGTCTGCCTAATATGTAGTTAATTTATACAAGATTATTTCGTGTAGGAACCAATGTTTTAAATTTTAAAGCAGCGTAGGACCAAATACCTAATATAATTATTATTATATTACGGGTATACAATTTCATACCTACTCATAACTGACTATAGGAGTTTATTAGTTATTACACGTCGTTTACCCATGACTGTCGGGATGTAGGAACTTTACATACGCCCATATTATTATATATTCGCCGGAAATGTTCTGCGCGGATTGTCCGGAAACAACAACCGGAAAGTCGCCACGGAGGTGTAAACAGAATTCATTGAAAAACTATTAGGACGTAACTTTAATAGCTATACAAGGTATATCTATACCTACTGTTGAAACGATTCGAATTTGATTATAATATCGTCCCTGTTTGGGTATAAGTCATGTATAATGTGTAAAAATGATGTTGTCCACTAAACACAAATTTTCTGTAGGTAGGTATACTAAAAAAAAAAAGATTATGATTTCGGCTTAATATTTTTAGAAAACGTATTATCGGCAACTATTTTTTTCGAACTTAAAAGTCCCTCAAATATTTACATTTTTAATCCTTTTGCACGGGCGAATAAAGCATATTGTTTTGTTAATTTTTTTCATTCGTGTTGGTCGTCACTGTTGTCGAAATACAACTGTCATCATCATATTTTATACTACCAATTCATAATAATGTTTAATCATTATTATTTTTGTCATAATTAATTATTATTTTTGAACATAATAATAATATGATTTATTTATTTTGCGAACATTGTGGTTTTTATCGGTATTTTCATATAGCGTGCAAAAAGTTGTACAAAGTTTCCGGTTATAATATCATTATTATTATAATATTTATGAGTTGTCGTTTAAATGAATAATAATTATAAGACTATGGCCCGGTCTATATAAATTGTTGAGACAATTATTATAGTATTCTTTAAAATATAGGTAGGTACACGTCCGTATATAAGATGCAGAGGTCATACAGATATAGCACACATTAAAAAAAGGGCGCAGGACAGACGCAGTTTATTTATTTATTTAGCGTGTTTCGCGGATTACGTGTCCTTTAATTTTTTTTTTTTATAGAAAGCCACGTAGTAATAATTCGTATCGTGAAATGTACGAATTTAACGATATCGAAACACACACTTGGTAATTAACCACACGATCGAAATTTCGTGAAACATTTGGAAACGTTTTGAAAGTAATAAAAACAAAAATTATAAGACTATTATAATGTTTAAAGGAATGTATTATAATTTTATTTCAATTGATTTTATTATTCTCTATACGTATAATAATTGAATTTGTTTTAGTTTTAAACAAAAAACAGTGATTATCTGTTGATATTCAGGTAAACCATATGGAAATGAAGTTTAATAGCTAACACCTACTGCTGCATAGTGTGTTGTGTAAAAAATATTTAGGTAATTAAAATTTTTAATTTTCAGAAAGAATGACGTCATCGGATCTTCTGAAATCGAAATCTCTGCATCTATGACAGAAATCTTGTTGGACGCTCAAGATTTTCTGACGTCATGGAGTAAGTTTAAGTAATTAAACTTCGGTTAAGTCATCGGGGAATTGCAAATGGAACAAATCCCACTACATCAAATCATAAAGTTTTAATAAAAACGCGAAAGAATCCAGATTTTTGGCAAGTATAAGCATTATCACGATGTATTATTTACAAAAGCAGCTCCATGTCAAGAAATTATATAATATTGAGGAAAGTTCGATCGATTAATGTATCTACTTAATGATGAAACAATAAAAATAAAACGTGGTTTTTTTTAAATTTTGATTTGAGAGAGAGATTTATTATTTGAATAACACAATAAAATTGCAAAGTATTAAAATAAATAATAAAAATTACATACACATTTAAGCTAAACTTGTGGTGGTGTGGGGACAACACATGTAATTTATTAAATTACTCAATATAACAAATAATAAACAAACACTGTATAATAAATTATATATAGAGAAAAAAAATAGATAGATGAACGTTTTGAATGTGATACTGTGATAGATGTACAAAAGTTGCAGGCTGACTACAATATAATATTATAATAATGTTATTAGAAACATGTCAGTGCACTGTTTCTTTTCTCACTCTGGCCCTCACATGACATAGAAAAAAAAAACGATTTACGAAGGATCATTTTTTAAAAAGTTTTTTTGAGCCATAATATAGTGAATAGTGATGCGTGTTTAAAAAAGGTATGTATAATTATTATATCTATTATATCTGAGTTAATTATTTAAAAAAAAAACGATTGCATGTGAACTTCCAAAAGCAGTAAACGCTATATAATATGCACCATTATATTAAAAACAATATTTTGAATAATTGACTGTAATAAAAAAGATAATCAGTAGATTTTTAGCACCTATAGCTTCTATTATGGATATGTATATATACATATATATATATATATATATTGGTGTATCTATATGTTCGTAATGAAACTAATTAAAAATTATTTTACATGACTTTGTAATTTTAGTAACTAAAGATCAGTTTTGATTGATAACCTCAAAATATTTTAAAACAATCTTCGTCATAATATAATTTTTTATATTTATAAATTATAGGTACCTATACTGTATCATTATAATGATATAGGTTTATCAATGACCCCGTATCGAAGTGTACGTAGAAATTAATATTTTCAAAATCAAAAATGATATCCCGAGATTTTTGAGTTATTATTTTCTAAAAGTGCATATGAAATTATGAAAGCTAGGTATCATGTTTACTCAAAAATAATGAAATCGTTTCGATGTTTGGAAACTCGTTTATATACCCGTTTATTTCCGTTTCAGGGGAGCATAATTATTATCGGTGCTAAGGCTTTTTAATATCAATAAAAACTTGTGAAAATTTTAATGCTTTAATATAATATAATTATAGAGATATAAACGATTTACGGTAATTAAAAATTGTAACTTAGACCAAATACTTATCAATGAATAATATTGATAAAATAATAATTTCTTATGAAATTTCGTTCAAAAACCACTTGCAGATTTTTTTTAAGAGAATAAATTATATTACCTTATGTAATTGAATATGTTTAGGAAAATTTCATCCATGTTCTGAGAAAAAAACAGAAACCGTTGTCTAATTGCGTTAAACATAATAATATACTATTTTTACCACGTCATATAAAGTATACATATTTTTTTATATTATAATAATTTAATAATTAAGTATTAACTATAATAGTCTGCTATGTTTGAACGTTAGAGTGTGTGACGATGTTTTAAATATATTTGTTTCATACTAATAATACCATGTGCTTTATGATTGATGTACCTACCCATTATAATATTGGTACTTACAATATTTCAACTATACTCACTAAGACACTAATTTCCTCCACTTTTAAAAATAATGTATCCCCATAGTCTTAAGATCAATATTTTATAATGATTACAGGCTATTTATGACTTCAGTTGTTGAAACCTTATTGACCCAATAAAAAAAAAAAAAAAACAATCAAACTCTAGTAGCTAAAAATACACATACGCGACCCATACGCAAATATCATAGCAAGACTACGTTTCGACTGCGTTCGGTAACCATTGTCTTTAGATTTTTTACCCAATGTCAATGATGATATAGTCTTTATTATTATTATTTAACTAATTTAAATTCTTCTCTCTGAACAGAGACAACAGTGTACAGTATCATTGTACCATTATACACATTTCGGGGACGCGGAGAAATTCGACCAAGTCGACAGTCATCGTAAGCAGAGATAATATATTACTATTATTAATAGGTATTAAATAGTTTCTCAAGGCTCGTCGGAAATCATAAATTAATAGGTAGGCATATTAATACGTCTATACACAAGAAAAAAACTATATTATTATGTACGTATATAATATTATGTGTATATACAGAGCGATTCTTTTGTCTTGGCACCAATATAAAATACAATTAAAACCGCCTCCGAATTGGTCACACACACTTACCCCACACAGCTACTTGATGAGTAAAGACGATCCTCCACTATGTGAGTCATGCATCGTACTTTTAACCGTCAACCACATTATCACTGAATGTCAAAAATACAACCAGTATCGAGATCAATTTCACATATCCGAACAAATCTGTCAAGCACTTGGACCACACCCAAAGGATGTAAAAAACTTAATTTTATTCTTAAAAAAAAAACAGAATTGTACAATTTAATTTAATCTAGAAAATGTATACTTAAAATATTAAAAATGTAACAAAAAAAAATTTATTTTACTAATGGCCTAGTTGTCGATGTACTTTGATCAAAAGAAAAAAAAAATACAATTAAAATGAGGTATTATTTTAGTTATTATTAAGTCTCGTAACTCGTTTGGGACACCATATGTGTTATATTTTTCCACTATTATTATATAGTAGGTATTTGTCCTTTCAACACAAAAACTCGACTTGCATAAAAATTCTTACGCTGCGTGAATTTATGTTATACATTTTTTTTATTATTATTTAAAAGACCTACTTAAGCCTGCAGGCTTTGATTGTAGTACAAGCTTAAAAACACAGTTTCTAAAAGTTTGATAAAAGTTTAAAGCATTGTTGAGCATTTTAAAGCGATATATTTTTCTAAGTATTGTTCAAAGTTAATTAAAATATCGGAGTCCAAAACTTTAGGGATTTATTTTTATTTTATACAAAAACATTATAAACAAAATAATGATCACAATTTGGGAATTTTATACAATTCGAGATCGATCATATTTTTAAGTCTTTTTTTATCGTTGAAATGATTTTATTTTATCATTATGTACATTAAATAAGTAGAAATTGCCATCGTGACAGTTTATAGATTAATTAAATATATACGTTTTCTGCGATATTTCACGGTTATAGAGGAGGAAATCACTCTGTATATCATTTTATGTCTGCACTCTCGAATTATGTTAATCAGTTTAATACTTTAATATATGTCACTCTTTTAGATATTGTGCGTACGATATTATATTATTACTATTTTACTCGAAGACACTTTAAACCGGACACTAGTCACGATCGTTGTCTGCAGCTGCTGTTCTTCTATTTCCATAAAGATCAAAAATAAAAAATGTTCATTTCCCTACAAATGATTATTTTACAAAAATTAAATAATATTACCAGCGCTTTAAATTATTTAACAATTACATTTGCTGTGTGGAATATTATTAGTACAACGTATTAATTTAATAGTGCCAAAATGTGATTATGGAATAAATCGTCAATACAAATTTTATTCAAAAATATATACGATGAATTTTTATCCGAATACTCATGGCTCTAAGAAACGTTAGCAAACTATTTATTTTTCCAATTTCTTCAGGATTTTTCGTCTTACAATATTGTGACTTGAAGACGCAATACTTAAATTGTTTTTGTTTGTATAGTTTTATAAACTATTTGTATTAAAATTGTTATTATAGTATTGTTATAATATCACTGATATTATAATATGTGTCGAGTTTTATATGAATTAGATAGTTTTAGATATCATTAAAGGATGTCTTAGACTTAATGACATTTTAAAAAACTGTAGTATTATTATAAGCTTGTAGCAAGAGGGGAAAGGGTGTCTTCGATTTTAAGGTAAAAACTTATTTATATATTTATTATAACCTTTAATAGATTTTAGTCTCAACTATAATATGATACAATCAATCGGGGGAATCGAATAATAAATTCTGCAGCATAAGTAAATGTACCTATATAATACTTATATAATATTCGTTATATTTTTTCACTATTATGCTATTATTTTTCAGCTCCTTACCGCATATATGATACCACCACTGATAACTGGAGAATATTAAAATTATAAAATATGTCAAATTAGTCACGGAAAAGAACGACGTGTAACTATATAATAAATTATTGTCTGCTTTAGTTGCTGTTGTAGTGACGAGAAGACGTCGAGGCTGACGAAACGTTTCCATTGTATACCCGAACGTCATGTTCTGAAGCAGCTGAAGTCAATAAGTCGTTTAGAAAAAACAATTTTGTAGACATTTTACTTTTTTAATTTCATGTCACTTTAGTGGGCAAGTGTAAGTGTGTACTGCATTTACAGATATTAGAGCTTCAACGCTTATAATTCACTGATGTCAGATGAGCAGATGTTGACCTATATTTAATGTGTCCAATTATTTGTATCATTATGATTGTGTGTGTGTGTGTGTGTCATTCGTATATTTTGAAGTTCGAAATAATTTCACTAAATATAAAATAGTACTCATAACTTACTATATTATTATGGCAATTACACAATAGCATAAAGGTATAATTTGTTTAAAAAAATAAAAATAAAGTTATAAAATTGGCTAAGTACAAGATTTTTATATTCTAGATTGATTCTAAAAGTTGGTAATATTCAAATACTTAGATTTGTCATACCATTTTGTTACCAACTTTTTCGAAAATTAACCTTTTTTACTATTAATTTTTAAGATGATTTTGTACTTGTAGGCGAATATAATCCTCATAATCGATCAATAAGGGAAAAATTTGAGTCCCACACCCAAATTTGGTCCTTTTTTGGCGTCTACGCATAATGCACTTAAGAGGACGCTACACCCGCATATGCTGTCTCCATCTTACAAATTCGTAACATAGCAAATTTTATGCTCAGTAGAACACGTTTAGCTCCGTTATTTCAAAATTTAGAGTAAATTGACCTCTTATAAAAATGAAAGATAACATTATTATCGAAGGCATCTCGCAGGCTTTTTATTATATTTTAATTTAAAAGTGAGTTATGTGTATTTTAAGATATACAAACAATATACAATTTTAAAATACACATAACTCACTTTTAAATTAAAATATAATAAAAAGCCTACGAGATGCCCTCGATAATAATGTTACCTTTCATTTTTGTAAGAGGTAAATTTACTCTAAATTTTGAACTAACGGAGCTAAACGTGTTCTGCTGAGCATAAAATTTGCTATGTTACGCACTTGTAAGACGGAGACAACATATTATGCGGGTGTAGCGTCCTCTTAACCATGGTATATATTACCTATAATTTACGTTTAACCGCGTTTTTCATCCGATGCGTCTATACTATAATAATATAATACCTACGTATTATATTCCGTTGGGCGCGTTATGGTAATTAGACGAGACAATGGATCGCGTCGAGGGCGAGTTAAGATTTATCACGACTTGCAGCGGGTAGTTACACGAATCGCGAGTGAACTCTGAGCGAGTATAGTTCCGAAAACCGCACTTGAACCCCTTCCTGTATTGTGATTATTATTGTTCTCACACTGTATACAATAATATATTATTATTACTATACATAAAGGTATATAATATTATGTACTTTTCGCGAGCGAAACGGACCCGAGTGCCTGCGGACGGCTGGCACTCGCCCAAATTTTAATAACTCGCGCGAGAGGAGTGTTTTTTCTCTTGTCTCGGCGCCGGTCCGTCTCTCTTCTCCACACATCACCCTCATCTCTAACTATATCTCTCTTTTTACGCGAACGTGTTCAATGGGCGCAACACCTATACCGTACCCGGTCGTGCAATATGCTCGCGATCTGTATACATAATATGCATGTATATATATATATATGGATGGGTAAAGTTACGTTTACCCCAAATTTTCCGTCCGCATTAACCGCAATTTAAAACATCTTATGCGCTTGCACCCTAAACAATAGATGTACCTATATATATATAATACCATAATATGCGCATTACGCATATACACGAGCACAGGCATGACTGTATAGACATATACATATAGGTAGGTAGATGGTAAGGCACAGAGGAATGTATAAAACCATTAGCAGCGCGCAGAAAGAACGGAAAAAAAAACTCGAGAAAATTAATTATCGTTCTCACCCCTTTTTTGCGTAGCAGTGCGCATGCACACCCGTCATGAGCCACCTCGCACGACTCCAAATCACACCCCACTCGAGTCTCTATACAAACAATATAATCGTAACAACAATAATATCTATACCAGGCCGTTATTATATTGTGTTATCTATATGTAGGTTAGGTATGCCTACAGCGGTTACGACTCTTCTGCTAACTGCTGCGCAGTACCTACTCAATCGTCCGGCCACGGTTAATTTGCGCCACATTTTTAAGTTGCAATATGCACCACTAGAATATAAAAGAAGTAATAATGCAATAAACTGTGCAATCTTGCGCTTAAAAAAATTGATATTTTAAATGCGCCGTTTTAAAATAGTTATAATATTTGTTTTTTCATACCCTTGTGTAGTTTACTCAAAAATCGAGTTCATTTTATTCGATACCTTTCAAGAGAAATATCAATATGTCATAATACAGTAAAATATACGCAAGGTATTGTAATCGTATACCCACGTATTGTATGGATACGCGTACTCATAAACATACGCGAACTGATATTTTAACTAACAATAAAATATGTAGAAATCAGGAATATTGCAATTAATAATTGTCCATTATATTCAAATTGTACGCGCTATAAACTATTGACTGATGTACGTTTGGTAAATATATATTCTGTAAATTCCAATAATTGAAATTGAAAGTGTGACGCAGATTACAAAATCGCATAATATTACTATGCAATTTAGTTTTATGACATGGTGCAGACCACTAAAATTAATATTTGTTTGATAAAAGAGTAAGTTTTTTTTGTTTGATAAGCTCTTATGGCTAATGTTTGAAAAAGGTATCGTTCTTTAACATAAATTTAAAACATCAAGTATAAATTGTGTTAAATAATTATTATCTTTTTGGTAATTAAATAAAATATAATTTTATATCGTTGGTAGTAATCATTTAATTAAAGCAATTTTGCAACATGATTATTAAGCTACCATGATGTTATATTTGAGAATAAAAAGTAACTTAAATAAATCGTTATGACTAAGTTTAATTCAAAGTTATGAAACTTACCCTAATTAAAAGTGTATAATTTAAAAATAATTTAATTATAATTTTGAAATATAATTCACAATTTAGTTTAATTATCAAAAACCTAACTTCATAACACTGTCTACAACACGCGTAGGTGAATGTTTTTCTGTCTACATTTATCGAGTTGAAATAATAAATGATCCGAAACTTTTGACTTTTGCCTCCAGGATAACCCATTTTGTGTTGTAGTTAGTTTTAATGATGACGGTAGATTGAATTATTATGAAATTTAAAGGTATGAGTAGTACGCGTCCTTTCGACGTATTTTTTTGTTTTAATATTTTGATTTTAAAGCGATCCGTACGCTAAAATTATTACAATTTACAAAACGTTCATATGTTTATATATTTGAAATATCGACAAAAAAAGAAAACCAATTAGATAACCTTTAAACTCGACCCTATAGAGGTCGATTTACTGCGTAATGTCAACATTATATTATTATAACACAACATCATGAATCCTGCTGAACGGAAATTTGCAATGCCGTACATTGTATTGCATAAATGTATTAGGCGAGACGGAGCTGTGGGTGCGGTCATCGAGTCCCCCCCCCCCCATCTGATTTAGCTTTTCGAGACGATCGTTCGCCGAAGAACCGTCGTTATTCGGTCGACCGTCAACGTACGATTTATGCGCATTTTGTGCACAGCAAGTCCGAAATATTGGTGGTGTACAGGCTGGTTGTTCCGCCGTATATCTATCTGCGGAAGACGTGGCCATATTAAAATGCAATTTCGACGTAAAACTGTCAAATCCTCCAGGACACACTACGCGATTGAGACCCACTACGCAGTAGGGGGGGGATTGAGGTTGATGCAGCAGTGATCGTTACCCTAATATCTCCCGGCGATCAAAGCACGGCAATAAATAGCGGCCGGGGCGCTATACGCGTAAGGTATCAATATATATATATGCGACATATAAGTAGACTCCTTTTCCCCATTCGAATAACCGTCCTTTGTACGACGGCAGTGTAACCTCAGGATAACAACAAATGGGCGTAACGACATTCCGGAAATCGTTATACGCGCTCGTATATATATATAGGTAGGTACTCTGTTATACATGTGTACGGGAAGAGAAAAAAAATAGGAGACATTTACACCAGCTTAGAGTAATAATAAATAAAATACGTAAAACTTAAAAGTAATATTTTCTCTGCATCTGTACCTATATATATCTTACCTATATATAGTATTATATACCAATAATCTATATTTTTACGATTTTTGACGGATATTAGAATACATAGAGAAGCCAAAATATTATTAGACAATATTATGATCTCGTCATTTTGCTGTGGTGCTGGCCGCTGGTCGACCGAACGTGTAGCTTGGCTTAAATTAATAACTTAATATTCTATCGTAGATCAGGGATTCTCAAACTTTTATGAACACTGAACCCCTTTTTACCAATACATTTTTTTGGTACCCCTTTTTAGTTATACTGAAAAATGACATACATACATTTTCATTTCATTCGATAGTTTGTTGGCCAGACTCGTACTTGACCGTAAGCAATATTTTAATGTATAAATTGCTATTCAAACGAGTTTTTGACGTATTCCGCGCATTGTGTCTTAATTACGAATACGACAGCGATCGTGATTCTACGACCAAGTCAATGGCTATAATAACAATTATATATTTGAAGTATTTCAATTCTGGTTTTCTTCTGGACATTAATGTCGTTATACCCTTTTCATCACGCTACGCGTTTGCGTTTAGTCATCAGTTCATCACTTTTTCAACGAGAGCACCTACGATGCAAATCCGATATAACATTATTTAGTACCATAATCGAAAATAACAAATTTATATTATATAAATTTTATATATTGTTCAAAACCGTTTAGAAAAAACCGCATCGGAGTTTATACCTTCAGCGATGAACTACTATTTGGTGTGATACAAAATACAAAAAAGCTATAATATTTTAACGGGTGGCGATCGTCACGCACCGCACAAATTATTATTATTATTTATATTATTACTATTAGACTGCACTAGGTCAATGCCGAGCGTAATACCGTTATAATTATAATTATTGTTTTGTGTGTTATGTTATTTTTCGTCCGAAAATGCTTTCAGATATAATTTGTAACCCAGTCGGTTGTGCCCCGAACCTAACACATGTTGTAGTTGCCATCATCACCTCCGTCAAAATCAAGGTCGGAAATACGCAAAGTATAACATGTTTTACGGTTATCTCATCGATACTTACCTATTTTTATTTTCTATTTTCACTCTAGTTTGTAAGTACTTCAACTTTTGACAATTATTCCAAACTTGAGCGTTCATGTCTTCGTATATTTAAAAATATTGTCGATTTAATTTAAGTACAACAATAGTAATAATTATATTATTTTATCGTCGAATTCATATTAGAAGCAACTCTTTGCAGTATGCTATTTTGCCCTTTTAGGCATCAATATACACACAGCATATACAATACAATTTTATGATGCTCAATAGAGCCGCTGCCGTCGTCTCCCATTCGATCAGTTTTTTGTATAATCGTAACGCGACAATATTAATATTAGTGCATATTATTAAATACCTACCAGGTTATGGTGTGTCTTTGTGAAGATCAAATACCGAGCGAAAGCGCTTCATTTTTTTCCACTCCCCTTATCTATAATATACTGTATTTGACTAAGTCACCTTAAATTCCATCACTTATCTGACCAGTATTTGTTGTCTATCTTCTTTTTTTCTTTTTTCTTTTTTTTTTTTTGTACGAGCTGTGTCAGCTAGGAGAAGTACGTTTTCTTGCGGTCGGTGTCTGTTTAGTCTATAACACAAAATATGTGTGTGTGTAGCAATCTCTTGTTTGTTTATCGTGTGTGTACGCGTTTTTGTCCTTAGGAATGAGTAGGTTATAGGTTAGGTACCTACACATATATTATTTGTATATACTATGTATATTATTTATATACATATACTCGTATATAATATGACCGAGACAATCGCACACAAAGGTTTATTTGATACAACACACATTATATCGTTTACAAAATCCTCTAAGACCTAGTTATATACATACATACATATACATTCGTGTATATATTACATACTATAATATGTAGGTTTACATCACGCGCGTCACAAATTTACATTTTATGTTTGTTGTGAACTTAGGAAGTGTTATTGTGACTTACGAGTATACAACAAGTGTAAATACATTATACGAGAGTCGAAAAATTATAATAAAATCTCTTTTCTGTCTGTTAAAGGCACCTCCATTATAGTGTTATCAACTTTTGTACGCTGCAGAGGTCATGCGTTTTATATTTAGCAATTATATAGGTACATACATTTAAAATTTATTTCGGCGTGGTAAAAGTGGGCGAATTCGTATGGCGGTTTCTTATCGGTTTTAAACTTCAACATTGTTATTTAGGTACCATCATTAGTGGTTCTTGATGAATTCCGCTAGAAAACCCGATGGAATAAAAGTCCCTTAAAAAATTAATTATTTACTTTTATGTGATTACGTAGCGTATGTGCTATCACTTTTTTCAATTAACACTTCACGCAGAAATTAACATTTAACTCATTCTTTGTTTTAAAACTTATTATATATTTATGCACAAAAAAAATGAATACAAGCACAGAAAAAAAAAATTAATTTTGAATATCTTTTACCAATTACATGAAAAGAATTCGGTATATATTAGTAGAATTTAATTGACGGACTTATTTTACCGATATTTTGTTCAAAGATCCGTTTTTGATAGAATAATAATAATATAATTTAGTGGAGATACATTTAATGGTGTATATAGATAATATAGTTTGTGATAAGATTTTCGAATGTATGTTCTAACCTGCAGGGTAGAAGTAGGTACATCATGTAGACACAATATTATTATATGCGTAACTGTATTTACTGCAGTGGAACAACTAATTTTTTTTTATCTTAAACGATTTTAAATTTTCATAACTCGTTAACCAAGTATAAGCAAACGTGTTTAGTAGGTATAGTTGGATAATACTTTTGGGTAAATAAGTTTCTTTACGGCTTACACACATCACCGCCACCACCCATCACCACCTACCCATTCAAATAGTTCATATTATACTTAATATAAATATATAACTTAATATAGTATCGTTTTCATGGACATTATACTACACCTATAAGTCGTATACAAAGTATAAAAACTAATGTCTTAAACTTTAAGTAGACCGCAGAGGATACAATTTACAATGCAAATTTATCCTATTTTTAATTTAATTCAAATGTGTAACTCATCGGTACAAAAACTGAAATATTTAACATTATATGTAAATAACTTCTTTAATTTTCATTGGTATAATATATTATGTTTAGAATAACGGAATTGTCATTAGGAAAACACATATAATTAATTATGTGTTTTTTATCAGTACAATAAACTAGCTACTACGTAGTGTTTATTATAATTTATGAAGAAAAGTTTAACATGTACAATATTATAGAAATAGTGACATCAACAAAAGCTAACTGTTCCATTTTAAATTATCGTTTGTATAAAAAAATTACTAGATCTTCGGGATGTCTCTATAGAAATCCGTAATGTGTAGCCACACCCAGTGGAGGCAAATTTGTATCTCTAGACACGTAGAAATTCAGAAAACAGACAACAGTATTATAGTACTTAAATTCAGTAGGTAAATCACTTTGTGTTCAAACATAATAATATGTAATTTAATTAGGTACCTACCTAGTTATTAATAAATAATAATAATATTAGAACAATAATAATACATATTAATACTTGGTGCGTTATATTTAAATTATGTTTATAAAACAAGTGTTGGTTAGGTCGTTAGGTGCCCATATACTATCTATAATACATATGTAATAACGAGATGTGTTAATTTTATCAGATTATTATGGGTAAGATTTCGTTTTCAAGACTCCGTCCAAAATGCGTTGGGCATATTCTTTTAATTAAATAGGCTTGATTAACTCTGATGGTTATCGTGGTTTTTTTTTACTGACACAACGCAGAAGTTATTTTTTTTTTTAATTAACTCTTTGCTCATTAAAAAAAAAAAAAAAAAAAAAAAAAACGTTCGTATTAGTTGTCTGATAAGTAAGTAAGTAAGCTTTATATATAGGTAATTTTAAGCGGAAAGACGATTAACATTGAATAACATCTTTATATAATAATATATCATATATATAAGATAATTGTAAGATTCATCCGAGATCTATCTCTGGACAGTAAACCACACTAATTGTACAGTCCAGTGACCATCGTGCAGCAGTTGCAGCGTAATTATATCACATTATATTATCATTTGTTATTATTATTATTATTATATATTTTAAACTCACAGTGCAGAACACGTGCTTTTTATCGGCCAAACATCTCGCTGGACGAGCTCTCGGATGTGGCTGGAAATAGATGTATTATCTTTATTAATATATCGTAAAATGTACGTAATAAAGGTGCCATCATACGGCGTAGTACACAACCGACTTGATGGTTTATTTTATCAGCTATTACACGGCATTCGTGAATACAATTTAAAATGATTCTAGCGGCCAGTCAGCCATCGATTTTTAGTTTCCGCCAAAGTGAAAAAAGGTTTGATTTTCGTTCCGCTAAATGCCTTAAGTCTTGTACTTTTTTTTACTGCAGTTGAAAAGTTAATTAATCTGTTTTGATTATTTCATATTCTATAGCAGGATTTTTTATGGCCACAATCAGTGGCGTACCCAGGGGGGGGCTTAGGGGGCTTCAGCCCCTCCCATTGGCCATGTTTTGGAATACATTTTATATTAAAAAAGACAAAGTACAAACCATGATATTTCTAAAAAACGGTATTGAATACAACGTATTATCTTTAGTAACAATGACCTAGTATAAGCAAAGCATAAACGTTGTGTTTATTATGGTACCGAATACCGATATAGATTTAGCCCCCCCCCCATTCGAAAATCCTGGGTACGCCACTGGCCACAATTGACAACTTGAACTTAAAAAAATGAAATTACTGTGAGCATAATTTACGACTAATGTGGTTTTCAAACATCGAACGATAATAACTATCAAAATTCAAAATTATTTTGAAGAAAAATTGTCTGACGGAAACCACGCCCTTCAGGAGTATCAATGTAGTAAATTGCGCTCAAACGACAGTCTGCAGAACTATCACTCATCAACAGTATAGAAACTACTTAAATCATAAAAAAATATATATACATATATATAAAATATATATTCGATCGACGTAAAAAATGTAGAAACGGTCAAACTTTATAATATTGCATAGGTTACATAGTGAGAGACCTGAGACAGAGAAAAAACCGACCGCGGCCTTGCCATATTACTGCAAAATCGACGAAACAATAACAACTTTTCCTTAAATTTTGCTGAAGTCTCCTATTATGTGTATTTTAGCGTTTTAAATTCGTTGCCCTTGTCGCCTCTCTGTCTACACGCGCGTAACGCAACGCATATATTTAATATTATATACATATACATAATAATAACTTGAAAGTCATATCAATATTCATATTATTATGTATATTATCGTATCCACGATTGGCGCGCGGGACCCTCCGGGTGAGCGAGTACCTACCAAAATATTTTACGTGTGATATTAGGTATAATAATATAATATGGGAGATGAGATATCTATTTTATAGCTTATACCAGTTATGTGCTATATACCTAGCTTATACTTGAATGATTGTTACATAATGCAAATACAATATTTAGTTAGTATTGTGACAGGTAATATTCGATTCTGTCGAAACTCGTATGCTATAGAATATCATTATTATTAAGGCGTTATACAAACAATATTAGCAGTCTTGTAAAAAATACATTGAATATTAAATTTAAATACCAAAAACAAATTGCAGATCCTTTCAGAAAAAATATAAAATACATTTTCAAATACTGTTGCGTACTCGAGATATTTTGTACCTATATAATTAGTAAATATTGTAAGATTATCTATAAAGTATGAAATTGTAAGATAAGATATTATGTCCGATATCGAGGTCCTCGATGACAGACGATTGGCCATAGTTCAGTCGCAGTAAAACCGCGTTTGTGTACAGCACGCGCCGTAGCCGCTCAATAAGTAAATTATCGAATATAAATAAAAATAATACTAATTAAGTTTTATTATTTAATAAAAATTCAAACCCTGAGCTATCGTATTCAAATACAAACACGTGGCATTTATTTTATTAATACTTTTCAAACAAGTATTTTTTTATTTTACTTATTTAATTAAATAATTTGTACTATTGTACAAGTAAGTTAAAAAAAATTATTTTTAAGTTGGTAATTTTACTTAAGATATTGTAATGTCACATTTAAGCACTATTAGAATTTAAAACTTTGAACCATCTAAAACTTCATTTTATAGTGAAAAATTAAAACGAAACACTTGTATATATTATTTAAACGGTATAAAACAAATGATTATTCAAATAAATTAGAAATAATTTAATTTTAATTAAAATAAAATGATATAATTATTATAAAAAAAAATAAAAGAGTGTAACAAATAATTGTTTTGAACTTTGAAAAGTAATTACATTTAGAATTATACTCGTTCGATTTTCTAACAGAAATAGGTATGTTCAAGACAGTACTTACACAAAAATTTTTATATACTTAAAACAACTAATAAATTTAAATTATCTATTTGTTTTTCATATATTATCATCGTTGGTAAACTTGAAGTTTTTTTTCTGGACTTATGGCGCAGTGTTGCAGTGTCCGACAGCAGAGCGTTAGTATTAAGAATAATAGTAGTAAAAAAAAAAAAAATAAAAACATAGAGCATCCTAAACAAAATCGATCTGAATCTCACCTATTCATACATAATATTATAGACAGTTGCAGGTAAACGGACCAAGACAAAAAATTACGCATGTACAAAACGTCATCCCGTCGTCGGCGCGGTGTCCGGAAAGAAGAACGAACGGGTAAAACATCCGTTTTTTTTTAGCTATACAGGTCAGACGATCACGTCCGCGGCTTATACATGTAAATGTAATACAGTATACATATATGTATAATATGCATGGGACACTCTTCTATGAATGGCCTCGACAAACAATAATATAATTCACAGACGAAATACACGAAAAACACGAAATATTACACGTAATAGGCCTCACGGTTGACGGCACGTGGTTCAGGTATACGAGTTCGGCCAATTTCCTCATACGGGTGATCCGACGAAGTGACGGTCGTGTACAACTACGTGTCGTACTTATTTGCATAATTCGACATTTCACTTGACATTTCAAATAATATGGATGGCTATAGATAAATTAAGAATACGTAGGTATAATTTAAAAACTCGATTAGGTACCTATACCATTTCGGGCAAAACGTAGGTTTAACGAAACGAACCTATTTATTGGACATATTATTTACTATTATATAATATTGTAACTACAATATTTTATTATATTTGAGTTTAATAGAGTAAAAGTATCGGTAAGAAATTACACATGGACGATTTATATATTATATTTTGATTCGCCTAAGTCGATATTTTGATTTATTTATATACAGACAATTTCTGCAAGCATAATGCGCTGTTAATATAATATAATATTAATGTACGTTTACTATAATTTTCATATTATCTGGGCCACCATATCTTTGTATGTAAAAAAATATTATTATGGACTCTTCAATATTATTATCCTTCTTCCTTAGTTCCCATATAAAACAACATATACATAGCTATTTTACTAAAAAATTTAAAATTTGCATAAATTCATTATTAATGGAAAAAAACACAATTTTTGAATCCATGGACGGACAAATAATAAAAATTTTATGATTTTATAGCAACCATATTTTTAATTCACCAATTTTTACAGTCAGTATTATAATATTGTCGGCTTAGCGCGTCGAAGTATTTTTTGTACTTTGATTTTTTAACATTTTAATATAAAAATTACCATCTACGGCGCCTTACAAATACAAAATAGATTTATATATAACATTTTAAATCGATAGAAGAATTAAATTTTGACGTTTAATGGAAATCTGTTCGAGCAGGGGAGTTTGAGTGATGTATTAATAAATTGTTTTTGAAATTTATAGGACGGGCCGTGTCTTAATTCGTGGAACTGTGTGGATTTTCCTGCAAATCTTACGATTCAACCCTTGCCACCTCAACTCCTCACCCTCCTCCTCGCCCTATAAGAGCGTCTAGACCGTCACAATAATACAATATAGAACCGATTACAAATCATGAAATATTATAATATATACCGACCTAAGTGGTGTCCGGTCGAGGTCGGTGGCGGCAACGGTGGTGACGACACACATATCGCGAGTACCGCCTTCAACTCGCTGCGGCTGCTGACCTTGAGCGTTATATATTTGTGTATTGAATTTTACACTCGAAAAAATAAATAATAATCCGAATACAACAGATGACGATGATGATTATTATATCGTAGAGTCGCATAATTGTATTACTTATATAATATGATACCCGTATTAAATAAAAAGTGCGTGATAAAATTAAATAAATAACAGTCAAATAATATGATTCGCCCCGAAGTGTCTATTTTTAACACGTAGGTATCTTTATTTGAGGTAACCGATTGCTGAATCGGAAATTTTGCTTTTAAAATGATAATTTTCTACAGTCTAATTATTTAGCACGACAGAAATGTCACGGACATTTCTCCAGCCCCCCCAACACCAATAATGTTTATCAAAACATAACTTAAGGTTTGTAAGTCGTTTGTAAAGTTTTGTAAAAACAAAATTTTCGTTTGTAAAGAAAACCGAAAAAAGTTATGACCATTTCAGGATGGGGGGGGCTGGAGAAATGGGTGAAAACCACAGGATTTGGAAAAACCAAACTTTTTTCGGCTCAGTCGTTTGTAAGTCGTTTGTTAAGTTTTGTAAAAACAAAATTTTCGTTTGTAAAGAAAACCGAAAAAAGTTATGACCATTTCAGGGTGGGGGGGGGGGGCTGGAGAAATGGGTGAAAACCACGGGATTTGGAAAAACCAAACTTTTTTCGGCTCAGTCGTTTGTAAGTCGTTTGTAAAGTTCTGTAAAAACAAAATTTTCGTTTGTAAAGAAAACCGAAAAAAGTTATGACCATTTCAGGGTGGGGGGGCTGGAGAAATGGGTGAAAACCACGGGATTTGGAAAAACCAAACTTTTTTCGGCTCAGTCGTTTGTAAGTCGTTTGTAAAGTTTTGTAAAAACAAAATTTTCGTTTGTAAAGAAAACCGAAAAAAGTTATGACCATTTCAGGATGGGGGGCTGGAGAAATGGGTGAAAACCACGGGATTTGGAAAAACCAAACTTTTTTCGGCTCAGTCGTTTGTAAGTCGTTTGTAAAGTTCTGTAAAAACAAAATTTTCGTTTGTAAAGAAAACCGAAAAAAGTTATGACCATTTCAGGGTGGGGCAAACTTTTTTCGGCTCGAACGTTTTTTCTAGATTGGTAATTATTTATATAGGTAGTACAAATTATTTTTACCAATAAAAATATATACTTAAACATAGGCAAATTAAAATGGACAAACTCTTTTATTTTTTTGAGTCCCTTAGTTTCACCAAATGTCTATATATCGTCAACGGTTTATTATAAAAACATAAATTTAACATAAAATTATTTTTAAATAAATACAATTTTTGAAACTTCATATATAGCTTGCTATTTGAAAATCAAAAGTCGATAATGTTTTATCCAACAAGGGAGGTAGATAAAAATGTAAAAATTATAAAAATAATGTAAAATTGTAGAAACTTATGTTTTAAAATAAATTATATAAAACCAATACAGTTCCTGTTAAATTTAAAAACGTTAAGAAACTTAACACAATTAATAAATATAATAAATTATTAGACTTATGAGTTAGGTACCTATTTAATATTTTATAATATTCAATAAATTATAATATAGTAATAAAAAAATTCAATCGTACCCGTGCGTTTTTTTAGGAAAATTTAGTGAGGGAGCTATAGTAAAGAAGTCCTATAAATGTATAATAATTTAAAAAATAAACTATTTCTCTTTGCAAATATTTATTGAAATTTCTGTATTATCATGGAAAAAAATCATATACCTTGTTAACAAATAAAAATATTATAGTAAAATATTAAACTATTGTAAAACAAAATTAAGTTCTTCTTTGTAAAAATATTATTTTTAATGCTTTCAAATTAAATTATGTACATTTTTTTAAAAGTTTACTTGCTTCCAATTGTATAATTACAATTATTAAGTACCTATGAGTATTGCATGATATTTTCAGAACTTTTTCTTACAAAATATCGTCTAACAAATAAGACTAGTAAAGTAGTAAGTAGTTAAGCCACCTCCAAACTCAATGCTACATAATGTATGTAAACCTTTAGGTGCCGGTATTCCGGGGTAAATCTAAGTATTAGATATTATTAATTTTTCTGTAATTTATAAGCATTTTCAAGTTTACTAGTAATATTTTAAATGCTCGTAACTTACATAAAAATTAAAATATCGTAAAACAACCAATGTAACAACACAAGTGTTGTTCTTAACTTTAGGTTTAAAAAAAGACGAATTCAATGCCTATACTAATATTATATTGTAAAGAATTATAAGCCATGCCTATGTAGATTATCATGATTAGAACGTGGATTTCTATGCAATTGCATATTTCTTTCCTTTTAATATATTTGGATTTTTATCAGTTATCTCCACGAATCATCATAATTTGAAGCTAATGGCGAAATTTTTTTTTGCATATTTCTGCATGTTTAAAGATTATTGTATATTATTGCATATTTTGACAAAATTTAAAATTAATTGCATATTGAAGCGAAAATTTAAAAAATATTTTATCATGTAGAAAAATTAAAACTAAATTTCGAGAACGTTCAGATCGAAGATCTTTATCAAGACCCGAAAATACTAAGTTGCTTCAAATATGCCCCAATAACTTCAGTTTTCACGTCGAACGTTCGTTCTCTGCAGTCTTTAAAAATATGTTAACCAATAAATGACACAGCTTCACAGAAGAAAAACTTGAAAAGCATAGGTACCTATGATTATTCATTTTAATCATAAATAAAATTTCAAAAAAAAAAATCAAATTCAGAAAATTCCCAAAATTTTTTTTTTTGTAAATTTTAAATAAATAAAAATTTCTTGCATATATTTTACATATTTTCATAATTTTGACTGCATATTTTTTTAACATATTTTCATTATTTTGACTGCATATTTGTTGCATATTTTCATGATTATTACTGCATATTATATGGCATATTTTCATGATTATTACTGCATATTATATGGCATATTTCGATACTTTTAAGCAATATTTTTATCGTAATACAATTAAAAAAAAAGTATCAGCATAATCAGATGTATCAGACTTACATAGACGAAAAACAATAAACCACAAATAAGCCATTGAAGTTCAATAATTATTGAAGAATACATAGTAAGTATCACTTCTTTAGATTTTATGAATAAAAAAACAGATTGTGACCGACTTGGACCCAATTTCCCCAGCCCCCCACCCTGAAATGGTCATAACTTTTTTCGGTTTTCTTTACAAACGAAAATTTTGTTTTTACAAAACTTTACAAACGACTTACAAACCACTGAGCCGAAAAAAGTTTGGTTTTTCCAAATCCCATGGTTTTCACCCATTTCTCCAGCCCCCCCACCCTGAAACGGTCATAACTTTTTTCGGTTTTCTTTACAAACGAAAATTTTGTTTTTACAGAACTTTACAAACGACTTACAAACGACTGAGCCGAAAAAAGTTTGGTTTTTCCAAATCCCGTGGTTTTCACCCATTTCTCCAGCCCCCCCATCCTGAAATGGTCATAACTTTTTTCGGTTTTCTTTACAAACGAAAATTTTGTTTTTACAAAACTTTACAAACGACTTACAAACCTTAAGTTATGTTTTGATAAACATTATTGGTGTTGGGGGGGCTGGAGAAATGTCCGTGAAAATGTCAACCTATCAAAATCAAAATTCAAACGAGTTTTTTTTTTTTTGCAGAGAAATTTAATTTCGTCCACTAAGGATGAACTATACGATAACGGCTGGGCTTTAGTAATTAGAAAATTCTACGGATTTTTACTTATCCGCCAATAGCTAAATAATTTATAAAAATGGTCCTGCAAATAAAATCAGTTTTAAAGACTTCCTACAGCCATTAGCATTTTATTGTTGTTATTAAACATCGGCGACAAAGGCCATTAGTTACAATTATTTATAAATACATTTGTTTTTTACATTTAAATTTTACTGTACAGATTTGTTTTGCTTAAGAATTTAAGGATTGTGTGGTGGTAGCAGCGTCAGGTCCAAGGGCTGCATCTAGTGTGTTGGGTATTTCGAAGTTTCTTTGTTCATCTGCGTACTGGAGGCATTCGGTGATTACATGGTTGACTGAGAGTTCAATTCCACAACATGTACATTGTGGTTTTTCTCATAAGTATTTTAATAACTGAAAAACTACTCGAATAATTTCGAATTAAGTCCATAAACATTTACAAAACAAGTATCCATTTAATAAATAATAGTAAAATAAGGAAGTTATCGTTTGAAAAATCAAAGTTTGTAATGTCACAACTCATAAGACACTCATTAAGAAGTACGAACAATTTCAAGAATTCAAAAATAATATGGTCTTAAATAATATATAATTAAAAAAAAATTCCCAAAATTAAAGCTATTAAAAAGGAAATGGCCCTTGTCAAATACAAAAAATAAAAGTAAAATAAATAAACGGTCTCTCCATAATATGAACCCGCCAAATTAAACTGCAGGAGGTAAACTATTGATGGACGCCCCTCCCCTCTTAAGAAAATCAATTCATCTTTTTATTAATATTATTATCCGATTTACATATTATGTTTTATATATAGATTGTAAATATAGCTTTTTTAAAATAAAAACAAAAAATAAAAATTCCCAAAACTTGGGGCGAGAATGCTTGTTGAAATACCTTGTATACAAACAAAAATGTATTGATTGTAATCGAATGAAATTCCTCTGTGAATCATTCGTTATCAACCTATC
Source organism: Diuraphis noxia (assembly GCF_037042655.1). Taxonomy (NCBI): domain Eukaryota; kingdom Metazoa; phylum Arthropoda; class Insecta; order Hemiptera; family Aphididae; genus Diuraphis; species Diuraphis noxia. Next base: position 15,509,719 of record NW_028301713.1, read on the forward strand.
GGGGTTGAAAAACGATTCTATAAACGTTCCCCCAGAGACCAGAGTATCGAAGAATATAATGTACTCAAAACTCGGTGCAAGTTGTTTAAGTAGTTTACGAAATAACCGCAAACGTACAATAATTTTTTAGCTTAAAAAAATACTACACGTAATAATGTCATCGCCCGACGTCACGACCGCTCTCGACTCAAATTAACGAATCATAGGTCACGACGCTGACCGCCAACATTTTGGCGGGAACCTTCTCCCACCCTCTCATCATAGATTATAGAGTGAGTGCCACTTCCGCTGTACTTCACGCATTTATATTATTTTCCTGTGCAATAATTTATAATAATTTTTATATGATAACCCAATGATCCGCTACCGTTTACTCGGCTATTATACATACCTATATAATATAATTATTAAAATGTTGAATTTATAATTGCAATTATTTGCCCGAACTGTTGACGATAAAAAATAACAAAATGTGTATTAATCAGCAGCATTTGTACAAACGATAAAGTCAATTTAATTTTAACTTTTGGTTTAGATAACTATAGCTGTTGATTACTCTTTGGTTTCTGTCTACCTTTTATCTATACTAACTTAGCTTAATTGTTTTTTCATTTTTTATTAAAGTAAATTCATATCATTAAATTTTCAATTCGATCATTCGGTTCAATTTTATGACAGCTAGGTATCTTATCTATCAAAAGATTTAAATTTCGAGTGTAAAAAATATTTCGGGTAATGATAGGTTTTGTATTTATAATTTTGAGAAACTTCAATGAAATACTATAGAATTACTATAAAGTTTTATGTTAATTAAAAATTGAAGTAATAGTGTTGTATAAAAAATAATAAACTTTTTTAACTTAAAAAATAATTGTATATTCGTTTTTAACATGGATAACAGAGTTAACCAACAATTAAATTGACTTTTCTATTTTTCTCTTTAATGTTCATATCAACTTTACTGAGTTCAAAAAAAAACATTATCTATATATCTACTCAGTTATACCTGCGTTTATTATAATACATCGTATTATTTAGTATATAATACTAAGATGCGGATACACATCTATTAATGTTTCCGAAAAAAATGTCAAAAATGTCTCATTGATTGAAACTGTTCAATTCGCGTTCGCCGAATAGATATCTTTATGTTTCGGGAAGAATTTTTCTGTTCGGATAACCTAAATACAGTGCAATATTTATGATTATATCGAAATATTCGATTTTTTTCTCATACCTGCCTAAATTTTACCATATTATTGTAGAACTTCCGTTATTGCATTTTAGCCATTTTAGGTATTGATTTTTCGTTTAAAACGTCGCGTTTAGATTAAACCGAACCTAACCCGACAAGAGAGAGCTCTATGCCGAGATCGGATATTCCTGTAGATTTTCCGTCGGGAAATAATAATACACATTTGGCATATACAGACGTCTTTATGCTTAAAATTTAAAATATGTATCAAATCTATCGAAGTATCGAACCGACGACTGTGTATAACTGATGATGACTTTATCGTTATTATAAACGTTTGTCGGCATTAAAGTTTTTTTTTTTCACACACATTTATAGACCATCGTAAAATAGATAATATGCTTAACTAATTTACAACAATTAACAGTATTAACGATCGATTAAAATATAAACGGCTACAATGTTCTTAAAAAATGTTTAACGACCTTACATTACATATATGTTATATTATAATAATATGCAAACTAGTCATAGCTATATTCTCTCATTTCCGCGAGACCATACTGTCGGTTCTTTGGAATTTGTTTGTATACACGCGGTGTGAACCATTTATAACAATAATAATATAATTATCATTCGTTAGTATAATCGATGGACATAATAGCACTTGTTTATTCTTCTGAATATTTTAATTACAAACAATTTATTTATTTTTTATGTACTGTGAAACCAATCACGGTGTTTAATAGCCGCAATTAAAACTATACAAAACAAATAGGCGTTTTTCTCTTTAAGGATTCCGTTGCCGCCGGGAAGTGTTGAATATTATTGTCAGTTCGCAAAACCAATGCCAATAAAAAAAACACCTGCGCATTATAATATTATTGTAATATCGTAGACGGATCAACTATTATACATCGTCGTGGACTCAAGAAAGACATGGTTCTCTGTGTTTATACTATAAGTATTACCTACCGTATAATTGTTTACTTTTTGTCCGTCGCTCTAACACTATATATTGCCGTTATATTATTTATATTATATTTTATTTACGCCGTTTTCATTCCTCACGAACGCGATTCTGCATTTGTCGAGTTTTTGATGAAAAAGCGCACGATCGCCTAGCGATGGCAACCTAATAACCATTGCAACAATGTATTAGTGTCGTCGTTGACAATTCATTATAGCATGCAGTTTTTACTGCGTGCGGACAATTGTATAGGTACTCACCTACGATGATCGATCGACAAGTTAAACTCGTGATTTACTCGTAAAAAAAAAAAAAAAAATGCGCGGTAAATCGTATATTTCGTACTGCATCTAATCATGATATAGAAATCATTAATTTCATTGATATCCTTTACTCGAGTCCAGGCGCGGATCTAGAACTAAAATTGAGGGGGGGTCATATTTACGAAAAGACAAAAACTTAATACATAGTTAAGACACAGTTAATTGATATGGGAGTCGTTTTTCTGTTCAGATTTAGATGCAGATAACGTATTCGTACACGGAATGTCAATCGCCAAATTATTTCTATGGTCAGAATTAGGTACCGAAGTAGATATAGATGACTCGTTTTGTCGATTGTCAGACCCAAGTTTTGGCTTCTTACTGAAGAATATGTCTATTTTTCTTACCGACCCGCTATTTCTTTTAAATGAATCACCCTACATAAAATACAGAAAGACATAATTTTAGTTATTTTTGTATACCTATAGATTATAAGTAATTTTCTATTGGTATAGAATAAATAATATATCAGAAATCAAAATCACTACTACTTATTAAATATTTTATCATTTAACAAATATAAAAAATTATATTTATAATATTATTTTTTTTTTATTGTGCTACCAATATTAAACTATACCAGTAACAACCTATTTAAGTATTAACAATCAACCATGTTGCCGTTGAATATGATAATTATAAAATAAAAGTCCTTGATATATGATGAAAAACTTAAGATTTATGAATCAAAAAAGTGAATTTGCATTATAAATAAAGATATATTAAAAATGTTATAAAAGTATTGCACACTTTTTAATTTGTTGCTACACATTTCATAATTGCTACTGCATTGTGGGATCACATTTTACGTATAGCTTGTATTTTTTCTATAATTTTAATCAAATATAATTAACTTATAATTAACGACTATAAGATATCGCTATAAACATATTATGAATTAGTTCGTACTTTATTTTAATAATGAAAAATAAATAATTTGGAATTAAAAATTAAAAATTAAAAATTCAATTATATGTTAGTATGTTATAAATTATATAAACTTAATTTTTATACAAAATACATGTTTTTACTACGGATGTGTCCCTCAAGATTTCTAGAAAATAATAGGTCCACTGCATAAAAAGGTTGTAGACTCCTATTATAAACTATTAGCTTATACATTATAATCATTTGAATAATAAAATGCTCGATTGAAACTTCAATTGAATAGGAATTGTATCGATTATTACAATAATTATAATTATATACTCACCATAGTTTTTTTTCGTACTCGATGACTGATGCACGTGTCCCAGACGTTCACAGCAAAATAAAATGATTCAATAAGCAGTCAAACATTTAACGTTGTATTTGGTATTTTCAATTTTGTAACAAATTATTAGAACGCAAATTAGTGATTAGCGGTGGCTGCGTCGCCATTCCAAGTACCTATATAATATATAGACGTACGCGTGTCGCGTGTAGACTGTAGGTAAGTGTAACTGTGTAAGTGTACCTTATATTATTATTATACGGGTTGAAAATAATATTTCCGTCGAACGACGAACATATTCTTTCCGCCGATTTCTTATTAATTATCGTCAATCGTCAATCAGTTTATAAACACTATTAATATTCTTAAAAAATATATGTTTATTGGAAATCATGATTTTATGAACAAGTGGTGATTTGGTTTAAATGCAGGCTGTAGCCTGTAGGTACCTATATAATATAATATATAAATAAAATATGTTCTATATATTATATTTTATATATATTTTTTTTTTGAAAAAAAAATCTGTGAAACATTAAAAACACAATTTCTGCATATTTTAATTTTTAAATAAAAATAAAGGACTTAATTTTGATTTTTTGGGGTGGGTCATGACCCCCATGACCCCCCCCCCCCCATAGATCCGCGCCTGCTCGAGTCTGAAAGCGAATTTGATTCTACGCGTAAAAAATATCATATAAATTACGGGCTGACAATAAGTATACTACATATTGTGAGAAAAACAATATTTTGATACGTATTTGTAGACTAGGTGTCAATATTAATCGTATTGTTTTTACATCTCTTTCTTTCGCATGAAAAAAATCATAATTTTTAGCGGTATAAATAGACAATTGTATGAGTATAATATAATGGGTATTGTGATCCTAAATAAACACGAGAAACAAATATGACGAAGATTTTAATTAAAATATCTATCAAATTTTAATTAGACGTAGGTAAAATGTGAGAAGTCAATGCGAGTTGGGGCGATATTAGAATGTAGGTACCTAATAGTAAAATATCGATCTCTGTTAATAATTATGGAAAATATAAGCTATATAAACATCTAATGTATAAGTCTTACGATAATATTATATTATTTTAAAATATAAATACGCCTTCACGAAAGAGTGCAGCGCTCGCCATATACCTAGGTACCTACTGTTATAAAACAATAAAGTACGTCTCTAAAAGACTAAAAAGTTATATAAGCGTTGTGTCTCCAAACGTGGTATTTAAACGGTAAAATAAGCCGTGATATTATTATTTATACTCGTCGGCGTCGTCGACCTAACCTAACCTCGGAATTCGATTTATATAACAAAGTTTTCGGCACTTACCACCACAAATACGCGGTTTCAAAGCAAACACACGTAAGTCCTTTATAATATAAACCTATGATAATTATGCTATATTATTGTGTTTATGATGTAACGCGTGCGATGTCGGATTTGGAAGCGTTCACTAATAATAATAATAATAATGTTAAGAGGACGCTACCCATAACCATCATTATTAATTGTTGTCTTCATTTTACACAGTACGTATACGATATGATGGTATATTTTTGTTCAATTTATTTTCAACAATGAACTGTTGGTTTCGATAAATGGCGTATTTGACTTAGTTTTATGGGTGGGGGGGGGGACTAAAATTATTATACCGCAAGCTTAAATTTTAACCTATTTATTTTACCACTAACTGTTTTTTATTTTTATTCTTGTGTCTGATGATACTTTTCTTGCATAAATAATGATAAATATTCAATTGCACAGAGATTTCTGGTAGCATATTGTTTGATGTTGCTTGTACTTTCCCTGTATAATAACCAATAATTATTCAAATCATGGGGGGAGACGATCGCCCCCACCGTCCCCACCCCCTCAAATACTCTAATGGTTTTGATATTAGGGTAAATTGATCAACTATCAAACTTTTAGCTAAGAACGTTATAGTTGTGCGTAAGCGTCGGGAATTGTTCAATATTTTAATTTTCATGCGATTTTTAATTTTTGATGTTTCACAGAGGATCTGTATTTCGCTTGAAAATGAAAAATCAGACACTGTTCTTATCTAAAATGTTGATTATATTATATCAATAATTTACTGTAATTCCGAAACCAATAGCACGCCGTCGAAACTAGTGAACGAAAAATTACCATGCCGTGCGCTTGTAAGGCGGAGACGACCATTGGTAATAGCATCCTCTTAAGATACCCGGGTGGGCATAATACTTAAAACTGCTCAAGAAACGGAACGGCTACTATCGCTGCAAGGTTAATGTTCAAGTCGCGAACAATCGTCGTTAATTCAATATTATATAATACCTATATATTAAAATATTTGTACGCTATAGATATTTACCTACGTTTAATTGATCAAGTAATTTATTTACACAGACGTAAACTTTGTTTATACGCGCACAATCGGTGTACATTGTTTTGATGGCGGCTGCAGAAGTGTCTGTAGGCTGCAGTGCGTAGTGACGTGGTGTTATAACAAAACGATAATATTGTACCATAAAAAATATTTGGTTGTTACTGTATGTGACTACGGTCGATACACAACACTATTATCATTATAATATACAGCTACCCATTTTTCAGGTTTAGGCCTCTCTTATTTTTTAAGGTCACCCGCCGAATAGAAGCGCTCTATTCACTATCATGCGTATAGTTCTATCTTGCATCGATGCATTATTTGACTATTCGAGCATTACACGTGAACAGATTGAAATAAACTTTTCTCGTCAATAGACGAACAACAAAACGTCGTGTCGCTGTAGCATTGTTCCGACGGCATAATATAACGTTTTGTGAGCTGCAATAATAAAATCAAAATAAAGAATATTACAATACAGTGACTATTATTATAGCATAGGTAGTTAATATCACACAGGCAGTCATTATGTGTAGTACAAAAATCACTTATATCTATAATATTATGTTTGCTATGAGAGGACTTATTATTTCTGTGTGCAGATTGGTCGTGAAGATTAGCGTTTATCGTATAAAACAATGACATAAGAGCCCCAAATCACAATATCGTTATTGTTCATAATTATTTTTCTATAAATGTTTATTGTGTGTTAATCGCGTCTGTAAATGACTTTAATACCTAATTTAAATAAAATAGTTTTATTACAAAACGCACTTCATATTATATATTTTACCCATACGCGTGTTCTCTGCGCATATTGTATTGTATGACTTATGTATTGCGTGTGTGATAATATTATTTTAATGCTAGAATTAAAATATTATGTGCATGTGGTGCCTACTTTGGGTGTCGTTGGGCACTTTAATAGGTAATGACGTTTAAGTATCGTGTGTGTGGTAAAAATTAAAATATTTAGTGGGTAGGTTATGTTTTAATTCATAATAGTACCATTGGTTATAAACACTATAGTATTTATAATAATATTATTAAGTGAATGATTAAAAAAAAAAAAATTTGATCTATAATTTAAAACGTATAGTTTTTCAGTTACCTATTTGCTATTAAAATGTTTAAATTAAAACCAGTATAGTTTCCAAAATGATTACACAACCCGTTAAAAATGTCTGTAATGCCGGATCTGGTTTATTAAACTTGAATTGTTTTTATAAATTATAATTATTGATAAATAAAACTAGGTGCCTACTAAAATGTTCGAATAACCACAGTCTCCATATTGTCCAAACCAACCTTCATAGACTTATTATCCGTAGAAAGAAAAGTTAAATAATTCAAAAACTAAGTATTTAAATTTTGATTTCGAAACGTCAACATTTTCAAAAAAATTATCCGTTAAACATTTTATCGTGTGTACAGACGGGAGAAGGGTGAGTTTAGTTTGAAAATTAGAAGTTTATATCACCGCAGTACTCTTTTTAAGTACCGATTACAAATAAATAAGAATTTTGAAATTTCAAAAATAATTTGTAAGAATATCAATAACATTATGATAATAATTATTGCGTTATCGAAAAAGAAAAATCGCCCGAGCATGCTTGGTGAATCACTCTGTATAGTGTTTATAACGTCAACGACGCGTATGCATGATACCTAATTTAATTCTAATACATTCAATGTTATAATAATCCATATTGACACGTTTCAGGTTCGCTTGACTAAGTGACTCCCTCGTTGTTTGATTGCGATTGGGTGGTGGTGTATGTTGTATAGGTACCTACCTACTTACTATCATCATATAGTACATACGACTCGCGGAAAAAATGTTTTTCGTCGTTGAAATAATGATAATACCTACGTGTAGGTAATACCATAACATTGAACTTAAATTCGATAATTAATATTATTATATCATACAACCTTGGACCCGGAGACCGACCAGTCATCGTTATTGTATTTATTCGTTTATATTATGATACACCTACTGATAGGAATTCGCGTTTTGTACATCGCAAATTATTGTCAGGGTAAATTATTCAGAAACATTAGCGTTTTAAATCGTTGTATAAAATATAGATTTCACCGTATTTTTTTATTACATTGGTACAAAACACGCGGTAATGTAATTATAATATAGTGGCGATAATCATATGTTTTTTTTTCCATTTATGTAATACATACGATTACCTATTTATATTAAGCACTTAGAGTAGGCACTCTATAATCCTACTGGGGTTTTTTTTCTTCGGTAATATTAAATTAAAAAGAACCGAGACAATTATTTTAATGCGTTTTAAATTAATTAAAGCTTGTAGTCCACTATAATAATAGTTTGTTTATTATAAAAACCCTACGAGCACAGTACTTACCATGCGCATATTATTGTTATTATTATTATTATTATTATTATTATACATTGCAAGAGAACAATGAAATTCACTTGGGCTTATATAAACGGGGAATAATCCATGCGCACACATTAAACATCATATTAATATACTTACCTATACATATATGATGATATTTAAGACGCACAGAAAGGTATCCGATTTCTCGCGGCCAAATCATTATAATAATACATTACACGATTTATCGAATCAACGCGGCGGCGCATCGCTTTGAAGTGTTTTTTCTTCGTTAACCATAATATTATTTATTGTCTCCGTAATAGTATACTGATCGACGAATCCTATAACCGTATAACGGCGTGTCGTTGAATTTGTTGGACTGCAGTAGAGTCATCAGACATAAAAATATATCATATTATACCTTCGTGCAGTGATGTTATGCATATCATTATGTGATGCGAAATCGTGCCCCAAACATGGATAATGTTATATTGTTATTATACACTCAGATAGGACATCTCTATAGTCTATACTCAATATACACGATGAGGTATATTCAGGTCTAAGGGTCTAGATACTAGGTTTGGTTAGTATAGTCGCATCACTTACCACAGTGGTTCAGATATGCGGTCGCAGGTATAAGGTCTGTGACGAAGGAAAAAATATTATTGATCCGATATATTGTGCGACATATTTAAGATTTCAATATTAGTTTTGTTCTAATTATTTTCAGTGGTGAGGATATCATCACCTTGTTAATATTGCACGTAATCAATTTTGTAACCGTATGGGAGACTCTTCGACCACATTTAAATGCCCTATTCATGTATATGATATTATCATCTAACTAGTGATTGACAGCATCTAAGATAATATATTGTTTTATTAATAATAATGTATTTTTTCACAAATATGGTCACATATAATATAATCATTATTTAATAAAATGTACATCATCGTGTAGCTATAATTAGTCGATACTAAACCTTCCCCCCTTTTTGAATACCTAGCATCTGGTATCTTGTGTTCAGAAGTAAAAATTGGTGTATCTATATATAGTACGCAGTATCTAAATACTTTTTTTCAAATACCTATCTTGCCTGGTCCCGACATAAATTCATGTAAGTCGTTCTCGTTCTTAGTACTTTGCTGTAGCAGTAGTCATAGGCGTGCGCACGCCTTCTACGGCTTCTGACTTTTTCTCTAGTAAATATATAGAATAAAATATAGTATAGATATCTGATATCTATACTATGTTAGATTATTTTTATATATTTTGTATATTGTGAATTAAAAAAATAGGTACTTTATAAAAATTACAATTTATCAACTAGACTCAGGTCGGTCACACACAAATTTCCTACAGTTTCCTAATGGCCAAAGAAGAACCTCTAATGTGCACATCCTGCGGTGTCCAACTGTCCAAGTCACCATCAGCCACATGATCACTGAATGACGGACTTACCACAATCCAAACAAGTCACAACCTGTCCGTATCTCTAGCTGAAATAGGTACTAAACAATCATAATCAATCCATAGCCAACATCATCCAATTTATTACAGCCACTAATCTTCAAATCAAAATTTAGTTAACACTTAGGTTTAGCATACAATATTATAGGTATGTAATTTATTATTTTTTCTGTAAGTTCAATGGCCCATATTGCCGAGGGTATAAATGCAAATAAAAAAATAATTTTAATTTAATATTTTGCTATACTAGTAGTCATTAGTACAAGAATTGAAGAATGTCTTTGGTATATTTGGTTCAGACCTTTTTATTGGGCCCCTCCCCCACTCTGTGCATAAAGTTTGAGCACGTCAGTAGTCAAGAAAAACCACGTCTCTCGACATTGACTCGAAGATAATAATCTGCAGCATTATTGCATTCCTATGAATGGTTATTAATTATTATTTATTACAATATAATATTATAGTTGTCCGTTGTTGAATGTGTGTGTGTGTGTGTTTGTATATTATGTTGTGACCGTCCTCAAAATGTTGCCCGTCACGCGCGATTACTGCCGAAAAGATTTTAATGATATTATTAGGTATTCGTATCGATATCAGGAAATGTTATACCCAAAAAAATAATATTAATCGTCAGAGCATCGTATGTCCCGCAGCAGTGCCGCGTTAACAAGGCTTGTTGTCTTGCCTGCAGTACCACATATTATACTTAACGCATATAAAATAATGAAAATCATTAAGCGATTACATTATTTAGGTGCAATTATTATTATTACGTGGCGCTTTTACGACGAATTGATTTGCTTTATAGCCCATAAAATATAAATTTATTATTGCAGTAGGAAACTTTTTTCTAGGAATCCTGTTTTCTAATCGTTTTGTAAGACATTATAGTGCCTTGAAAATGATTTGGCAACACCAAAAATGGTGGCCCGGAGCAACTATCACCCTCTGTTTTTTAATAGCAGATTATTTTTTTTATTTTGTACTACCATAATATAATCGATCATATTATTGATGAACTTTTGTGTTTTATAAAACATTTATTTTATTTTTATTTATTAGTTTATTACCAACGCAACATCGAATGACAGTAGGTAATTATAATTATTGGCCAGTCGAAAGTATTTAAATTTCAGTCGAGTGACTATAGTGAAATGGACCGCCAATTGTCGCGGTGAACCGTTTCAAACTCAGACGTCTAAACTTATTATGGTGGTCATAAAATATAAGTAGGTAAATAACCAAACCATACCGTTATTATGAAATTCGATTTTCACATATTATCGGAGTTCTCGGAAAAATATTCACCTTTGGAATAACATGGAATTAAGTGTGTGCATGTTTTCATACAAAACCCAAAAACGATAACATGAGAAAAAAAATCTTATATAATTCTTTGATTTGAATAAAAATTACGTTTTTAAAATACGAACATGTAAATTTACCGATAAAATGGCCGTTTTGTGATTAAAGAATCACTTTATTTACATAATAATAATTTGTGCGGAGATACAACAACTATATTATATTATATTATTATAACAATATAATATAATACACAGTCAAGTAAGGGACGTCGTTCATTATAAACGGCCGGGTGAATAACAATGCGCGCGGATAGTTTCTTAATATGTAACCCGAGTGCGCTCTTTTTATTATTATTATGACTTTTTTATTATTTTATTATTTTGTTTTTCTATACGCATGCATTACTCCGCGGTGAGTATATTCTACCTACGACGATTAATTATACGATTGCCAGATCCAGTGTGCATCGAGGCCGGAAGTTTGCGTTATAATTGGTAGGTACTGGCGATAATATTACATTATGAAATATATACGTCATATAATATATATATACTTACCAAACACGTAAAAATTACACATAATATCATGTTATGCACCTATTTAATAGGCTTTAACACGCCCCAACGGTAATTGTGTTACATATTTATTGATGTCATGACTGGAGAGCGCCGGCCACTTCAGAAGATGATACTTGGTGACTTTTGCAAATTAAAAAAGCACAAAATTGAAATTGCTCCGAACCAAAAAAAAACCCCCAGTTATAATACGTTATATTTTACAAAGTAGCTGAAGATTTGATTGGACACCGTCTTAATTAAATAATTTCAGCGCCAGAATTCTGTTGCTCTTTACCAACTTCCCTTATAGATTAATATGATTTCGTGTTTCAACCGTTCTAGAATCTAGAAGATGACCAGACGCGCAGTGAGTTGTCGAAATTGTGTTTATTATGTTCCTACACAAACCGTAAAATGAAAATGATACAAAAAAATATGAGATGTGTAAGTTAGAAATTGTTGAATTGAAAACATTTTTAAGTAACACAAAATAATAATATATGTTAAAACCACACCTATTACCCACATATTAATATTATGAATTATGTAATTAGATCTAAAATTCTAAATAATAAGTATTACTGACATTTTTTCGAATTTTTGCAATAAATTTTGTAGTTTTCGTGTTGGAGCATAATTTTTAGAATCATTTACGATCTTACACTTTATTTCAAGTTATTATCATTCGTGTAGGAATTCACTCATGGATGTATGTTTCGGTTAAAGACTTGATATTATCAGTGGCGTATTTTGGTTGATTTCTCGGGGGGTGTCAACATTTATTGAACCTCAAAAACAAAATTTTTAGTATTATTTACTAATGTAAAAAGATATTGAATTAATTTTTTAACAAATTAATATGTTAGGAATTGACACGAAGTCTTACATTTGATAAAAATGGTATACTATAAAATAAGTGACAATATATTAGGACTTTTTTTTAAATGTCGGGGGGTGTCAAGACATGGAGGACACCCCTCCACCAAATATGCCTTTGGATATTATATAGGTACGTGTAGACAATTTTTATCTACAATGTATCTATATTATGGACAGCTTTCTCTAAACTACACTTACGTGGATCGCTCGAATCGTCGAAATAACTCAGTGAGTTTACGTCTATCATCATCCCAGCATATTTATATTTTTGTTTTTAAACTACAAAACGTGTAAAGTTCTGGACTATCCGGCGTACTCGAGATGTGGAAATATTCATGACGAATCGAAGTCAAATCGTATACAAACGCTCTATAATAATATCAAATATTGGAATATTTGAACTCTTTTAAAGCGTATAATACTTATTTACGTACGTATTGAGAATTCCGTCTCGAATCGATTGATGTACGTGATCGATTGTTAAAACAAGCCTGGGGTTTAAAGCAAACGTGTGAGACGTTAAATTAAATTCGCATCATATCACTAAAATAAGATATCATCGCAATATAGGTATTACCCCCCTACCCAACATCCACATCATATTTTTGGCCCTGATACAGAACTAAATCCGGATGCTTCTTAAGTAACCATGGAGTTTTAAATCGTTTTTCTAATTCATATTGAAGTAATTATTTGCTTAAACGCCCAGTTCCTAGAAGTCCTGCATGCCCCAGTACTATGAGTTCTTCTTTTGGGGCCTTGATTACAGTTGTTATAAAAACGGTAAATCACGAGAGTGCAGCTAAAGTATGATGACATACATATATCGTACCGTTTATATATTACGAGTACCTTATTTATTTTTTTGTAGAGCTCACACAAGACAGTTCTTTTTACTTAATTCTTTTTTTTTGTATATACATATATAATAACAATAATCGCACTAGGTCGAATGGTCGAAACGATATTTTTTTGAACTATTAGTCGCTTTTAAACGTGACAAAAACGGTTTTTGGTACGTTGCAGTACCTACGACGACGCAGTATGACGGGTCACGATAGCTGTGTAAGTTTTATCGAAGCATAATAAGTCTCTGTCTGTATCTGTGTCTGTCTCTGTCTCGCTCGCTGCCGTATTTCTATATATCTCTGTTCTCTCCGAGGGAATAAATTATTAAATAAATACGGGCGCGGCCGTGTACACAAGATATCGTATCCGTATACGCTCGTCCTATCGAATATACTTAAAAAGTCACTTATGTACTACACATACACCGCTTTATATTGTGTGTGAACCAAAAACTGTTATCTCCTCGGAGTAACGGAACGGACATAATATTATAAAAGCGAGCGGTGCGGTGTTTGGATATATTTTATTATTATTATTATGATTTCTATCGCGATGGTTGTTTTTCGTTATACATATAATATATACATTCCACTCTCGCGGTGCAGTCGAACATTGATATGATATTATTTTTAATAAGCACTTACGCTGAAATAGGCGTACCTGCACATATAATATTATTAATTATTATACGAAGACTCAAGACACGTGTGTGTATTTTATCATATTGTAGGTAGTAGGATATGGCCGAATAATTATTAATACGTCGTGATATCGCGTGCTCCTGCTGCAGCTGCACAATGCCAATGCACATGCACATGTTGCACATCATCACGAGGTGTTTATTGGTTTTTTTGACCGTTTTTCGATACACCGCTGCAGGTACTTATAAGCGATCAACAGCTGCGCAGCACTTCACGTGACAAAATCGTTGATCGGAAACGCATCCGTTTATAAATACTATATTATTAATATACCGAAACGGTTTTCATTTTTACAAAGATTTGAGTACTCAGAGTATTATTACTGCAAACGCAATAGTCGATTTGAATACGTCATATAATATGTAGATCACTTTCTTCTTCCGATTCCGTACTATTTACTATAATATTTTCGATTTAAAGTAGGCGACCAACTCTATTGGTATCGTGGTATTCTTGTACATATTGTTGAAGAGAGTATGTGTTTGTGGTTAGTATAATATCAATAACGGTACGTACAATGCTACTCAGTGCCGGATTAAGAGATTTGGCGCCCCTAGGCCCATATAAAAATAGCGCCCTTAAAAATAAATATATGTTTATCAACAAGTAACAAGGATATTTAGGATATTTAATATAATTATAAAAAACTTCTTATATAACTTGTTTGCATAATTTTTTTGTAATATTTTTTAATTAAATTAATTATTATATAAAATTCAGAAAAACAATTGGTAATTAGATATTTAAAATTTTATTTTAAAAAAAATTATCAATAACAAAAAATTAAAAAAGTTTATATCTTTTTGGACTTGCTGGTAGCAAATTCAGTTATTGTATTAAAATAATGCTAACTTTGAAGTAGTACATTGTCTATGTTTAAAAGAGATAATGCATTTAATCAGGTTGATGTAGTTTTGTAGTATCTATTTTTTTAGTTTACTTTATAACTTTTTCAATGGTTTTAGTTTGTTCTAATGCTCGTTTTCCTTTTTCAACTCCACATAATTTTGATTTAACCATAATGACAATATATACACAATAAAGTATACCAAAGTATACTATTACAATATAATAATGAATAATGTATAAAAAAAAGCCTAAATTTATAAATATAAAAATAACTACTTTTTACAAATACCTTAAAATGCAAAATCTATAACCAAGCCCAATTCAAACAAAATATTCAACATTTCAAAGCAATAATTTTACAGTGTTTATAAATAGCTTGTTGATTATCTAATTTTAATGCATTATTGCATTCCACAATAATTGTAAAGTAAATATTAAGAAATAGTTATACTTCTTTAAAAAAAATGAAATAAATAAGTTATAAAATATATAAATAAATTTACAAAATTGAAAATAAGAACACGTCAAGTCAAATTCAAACCTTCAAATACTATAATACGAAATTACAGATTTGTAGAACAAAAAAAATGTTCTTTATCAAAACAAGTACAGACTGATAATAAAAATATCTACCATGTACATAAACCATAGAGTAACTCTATTGCATCTGACACATAAACAATTACTTTAAGGCACAAATATAAAATTGATAATAAAAATAATAAAATGATATCAATACATATATAACCAAAAAAAAAAATTATTATTTCAGAATTATTACTAAGGAACGTCATCTTCGTATTTTTTCCATTTATACTGGACATTGTAGACAGCGCCCTTTATATGATTTAAAATTAGGGTGCTCCTAGGCCTGAATGCTGTAGTTTCCGTTAATGATATTATAGGTGGAAAGGTCTATGATGCATTTATGAAAAAGTGCGGCAATATAATAATCTGGTGATAAAAAACTTCTGTTTTTAGAATAAAAACCTCCCTTTTTTATTGAAAATAATAAGAGGATAATATTTTGAAAATAGTTCAACAAAAATATATAACATGCAATGTTTTATTCGGTCTAGTAATCATCATACTCAGAAAATTATTTACAATCTATAAGTATATTGGCATATATTTTCAAATAATTATAACCTCCATATCTTCAAAACCCATTAATATGGACTTATTATTCTTAGTACACAAAGTTAAACATATATAACTCAAAAACTAACAATTTATAATTCAGATTTTATGACGCAACTATTTTGGAAAAATTTTTAACTAAAAATGTTACAACAGAAAATCAGAGTTCTTATTTTAAAATAGAAATTTATTTTCCCCAAGACAATGCTTAGTAGGTAGTAAAATACATTTCAAGAATTAAATTTAGTTTTTATCAAGTACATTAATTAATTTAGTTTAAAAAGTGTTACATTTTTACACTCTTAATATATATCTATATAGAATATAGATGTATTGAACAGTTATAATTGTTCTATTAAAATGTTTAAAAAACATTAAGACTAATAAAATGAATATTACAACTGCTAAAAAAGTTTATAAAAAGTAAATACTTACTTATATACATACTTATATTAAAATGATTCTGCGTTGTTTTTTTACGCCGTAATTGACGCATCGTTAAGAAGTTTTAATTGTTTCAAAAATAAATAATGAAAGCTGTTGAGTTTTTACAATAGCTGTAAATCGTGGTTGGTCAGAGTGTTTATTTTGTTGTGCAAGATATTGACGACTTTGTTGGGGTCCGCTTAAGGGTAATAATAACTAATAATGATAAGAGTTTTTACGCACTGTTTTATTATTTTTTGTTTCGAAACATTGTTGCTCCATTATACAATAACGGATGGTTACCGGTTAATGACCGTTATAAGTTTATAACTTATAATGGTAATGCTGACGAAAGTTTGTCTTTTGAGTATTAAGGTTTTCTGTGAAAAGTAAATAACTTGCATTTTGAATCCTAAACAACTTTATTTATGGAAGTTAAAAACTTTGTCATCAAAATTTGAACACAAAGGTGATTAATCCAAGTTGCCGATAATTACATAAATATATCATAATATATAATTTATAATAAATTAGTGTTATTATAATTTAATTTACCATCAAATTTAATTGAATCGCAATAAGAATAAGTACTTTTGCATGTCGTTATATTAAAAAGTGATAACAATTTCTTCGTCGGTTGTCAAAAAAATAATATTCATATAACCTTTAAGTACATGTATAAAATGAATAATCAAATCAGTAATCACAATGTAACTGCAGCTGTAATACGATTGAGAACGTTCGGCGTTTTTTAGCGTACGATTGAGATCACTTAAAATGGAACAATGAAATAACCACTGACCCAAACAACAGTACTATTGAGAACGAAATTAAGTACAACGTGGCCGAACTATATTCAAGTCGAAATAAAAATGAAATAAATCATTAATAAAATAATTAAAAATTAAAAATCCCATACCTAACCCATAATACAAAACCTTAGACATTTAAAAACATAAACAAAATTTCATGTCAATACACATAGGTACCAACCAAAATTTAAAAAATATTTATTATTTATTTTCCCCGGGACTCAATTTATCACTTTCAAAATGTACCAAACTTATCTCGGACTCAATTTACCTAGCCCCATATTTTATTGATCCTTCAGAAGATTTATTTTGACAGTAGTTACTATATTATATGACTGTATTGTTTTTGAAATTTTTCTTCTTTTGCTTTTGATGCCTTTTGAACTGTACCCTGCTTAATGATATGGAGTTTTAAATACGTTTCTTCCTGGGTTTCGAGTAATGTCTGTATGACAACGTATACCTACAAGTGGACGTGTGCAATAAAACTATATTTATATATAGGCTAGTCATAGCCGATTTGTATATGACAAAGTTTGGCAACGTTGCGCGGAAAAATAAAAACTGAACGCTCTTAATTGTAATAGTCAAAAGGGTCTAAAAAAGGTATCGCCAATAATGACCGTTCTCAATCGGTGAAGCCCAAAAGCGCAAAAGGTCAATTTTTTTCGATAAACCAAAAGCGCAAAACGAATTTTGTACCTTAGCAGTGGTATAAAAGCACAAAAATAAATTGTATTATTCAATACAATATTGTACCCGGTACACTATAGGTTTCATTTTAAAATTATTATAGCAGTATTATTTCAGTTTAATTTAGTATTTAGTATTATCGAATTTTATCGTAACAAATTACGATAAATAATATTTCAAGATTGGATTAAAAACTGTGGGCTTCAAATTTCAAATTTAATATTAATAAGGTAAGGTACTTATTTATTTATTATTTTTATTGATCTTAAACAAAACAGCAATTAGTTGTTGCTATTAAATTAAATACAATTTTATTATATATTTTTATATTTAAATACACATTTTATAATCGCGAATAGCATAATATAGTATATTAATAACTGTATGATTTTAATTAAATGTTTTTAACTATATGATTTTAATAAAATACACTTTTTTTTATAAAATTAATTTGCGCTTATGGGTTATTAAAAAAGTAATTTTTTTTGCACTTATGGGATATTTATTTATTTTTGCGCATATGGGCTATAGCCTTCTCAATCGTATCCTTGTCGTAACTGCAGCATAACCATAGTTATGATGGTAAATTACAATGTAATAACTAGATTTTCAAGCTTAGGTATCGTATTGCAAACGACATAATATATAGCTAGGTAATGAAATTTACTATCGTCGCCTTTGACGTTATAGCTTCGCTAAATTGCTCGATAACATATTATATAGTGCTAATTCATCAAGCATACTCATCCTTTATTTTTCTTCAATAAAGCAGTTATATAAAATCTGATTATTGGGATTTTTAAACATACATAAGAATCGATTTCTAAATTCTTGAGATTTTTTGTGCTACCTACTTAAGGAGTGTCCTGTAAAGATAATAGATATAAACTTCTGTTTAAAAAAAAAATGTAAATTAATCAATGGAATATTTTTTTCTGAAAAAGTTGACGTATCTGAATCAAAAGTCGTGTGAATAGTTTTTTGCAGTATTATTTAACTTTGTGTTCTGAGGATAAAAGGTCCATCCGGTAACGAGCTTATTAGAAACGTGGACAATAGTGATTTGACAATAATTTTAGTCATCAAAATTAATCTACCGACACATTAACTATAAAAAATATTAATTTTATTCCAATATAAATATATAAAAATAGTTTATTATTATTATTTTTTTTGTTGCAATACAATTTTTAAGAACTATTATTCTAAGTAAAAACATTTGAACAAATAAGAAACCATTTATTTGAATATTGAATTCATCAAAATTTTCAACAAAAAAATGAGATCCGATGAATCATTTACAATAAAAAGAGAGGGTTCTCATTTGAAAAAAAAAACGCGAGTTTGTATCGCTACAGAACACTTCTTCTTTCTCCTTATAAATGGCTCAACAAAACTCAAATATTTGAAAAAATTGTTTCCGAGCATTGTGGTCGCGGTGAGCATGCTTGGTGAATCACCCTGTATAATCTAATATTACGTGTCTAGGAATAAAATTTGTCTATGAACGGTTTCGAGGCGCTATACGGACATTAATAATTTACGATCCGCACGAAGAGCCGAAGGTTGCAAGCTGGCTGACCACAATGTGACAGCTTATATTAAACAGTAACGATAATAGTACAGCCGACTTTCGATGGGTATATAAATCTATTATAGGTGGTTTCTGCATGAATATATATACATATAATATACATATATATGCACCGTCGTACGAACGGGTGTGTTCGGAGACGCGTTAAAATAATATATAGACCTATAGTATGTTATTGCAAATAATCGTTTCGTTTTTAAATAATAATGATAAACGGTATATATATATATAATATAGAATGCATAACCTGCACGCGGCGTCTATAAAATATCATTATCGTACATCACATTTTATACGTAATACGAACCTATAATAGGAACGAGAGACTTTACCTTGGAAACAGGATAGGTTCCTAGAATTTAACTCCGATGGACATACAGGTTTTCTGAGTCACCGCCACCGACGGTATAATATTGATCGCCGATCGATTGTCCGCGAACCGTGATTCTGATGATACTTATATATATATGATAATAATAATAATATTGTATCGCGTACGTCATATTATGTGTATCTTGCACATTATTATTTTTATTGTATAGCGCGAATGTCGTCGTCGATTAAATTTCTGACCTAAACACTGCACTGCACTCAAAAGTCACCGGTTGGGTGGGCTTCCGACAATGAGTGTTGGTTTTGCGAGACGGTCTGCGAAAGAATAACTGCAATGCGAAATGCATTCGCTCAACATCCGAAATGGTAATGGAACTTACACGACTATAGATGATAGATATAATGTTATGTCGGCGATACGCATCGTTGACTTGCACCTTCTGCCGAGGATATTTTGTCATCAGCTAGCTCTTATCAGTATTATAGACACCTAATCCTACGAAACAATAAATTGCCTGTCACGAACACACCAGCGCGTAATTTAAACTTACAATAAATTACGCCAGATTTTCTCACTACGTCTTATCATCTCAATATTATACGTTTTATGCATATTCATTCTTCGTTTTCCTATTAAATCCCAAATCAGTGATTATACGAACTAGTGAGTGTCTATGTCATGCATGTAGGCATATAGTCAAATCAGGAATTTTACTATAAATGCGTAGGCAAATAGTCAAAGGATTTAATTTTAATGGAATTTAATTTAATTTAAGCTATACTTTTAGTTAAATGCCTGATCGGCTATATGCCTACGACGACATCTATACTATATAATATGTAAGCACAAAGTCATCTCAAATATTCATGAGGTACCTGGAAATAGATTGAAACATAGTCGGACCAAATTGTTTTTGTTCGATTTATTTTTGAAAACATATTTATTTTTGAATTTATTCCCCACGTGATGGTGCATAAGAGGTGCCTGACCTATGTACTGCATTGCGCTGCGGCAGATTCATAATTCGCCGGTCGGGCTCGGACGAGTGGTTTTCGTGCGACCGTCCGCCGAAGAATAACTGCAATGCGAAATGTTCGAAATAAAAATAAAAATGGCACTTACACTATTTAACCAACTTAGTAGGTAGTTAAGCGATACGCATCGTTAGCCTACACCATCGGCCAAGGATATCACTTAACAGTGTAAATACTAATATTAATTCCTAACCTGACCTTCCTAAGACAATATTATAATACGATTTCAATTTACAATATTATATAATTAACAATATTTACTCCCTACGTCTCTGTGTCTTACTAAATTTACCTTATTTATTCTTGTCAAATTATAAATCAAACTCATCTTAAATATCGAGTGTACCTACTTGAAAATGCATTCATTTAATATTATTTTATTCAAGCCACATATGGTTATTTTGTTTCATACATATATTTTTAAACATATTTTGAATTTCTTTTTTGCGTAGACTTTAACTAAGTTTGTGAGCATGCTAATGAATTGTCTTGAGTTTTGAAAAGCAAATATTCACTAACAATTATAAGGGACAATAAATAATAACAAGTGCAGTCAACAATAATTATGGAAACTGAATTATAGTTAATAATGTAGATAGTACTATAAAGTTTAAGAATACTCAGGTTCAGGTTGATTTTTTTCTAAGTAGTGGATTTCTATGTTTTTAAAATTTTTGATTTTAAAAATATGTGCGGAATTTTATCCATTCCACATAAAATGTGTAATAATAATATTATGATGTCTACGTCGTAGTTGTTCGTACCAACATTATTGTTGGTGGATAGTAATTATTCAATTCACCCATCGTGCTGTTATTTTGTGGATATACGTAACATAATATAATTTAAGTGCTGTGCACAATGATCACTCTAGTCCTATACACTACTTAACATAGGTTTCCATCGAGATCATCCGAAAGTTTTTTTTTTAATCTTTGCAATCGTATTATGTTGTTTTTCCGAGAACAACAGGCACTGCAGACGACATTTTGATTATATCTAGCTTATTCTAATTTATTTAATTATCTTTTCAGTGTCCGCCCGTTAAAAAAGTTTAAATATACCCCCGTTCAAATTGAGTTAAAATTCTTGTGCGTGCATTCTTCTTGTCACACGGGTGTATAATTGCAATATTATTATTATTTTTATATACTTAATGCTATTATTGTAGGTATACATATATCAATATTACAACGATGAAGTTTCAGGGATGTCATCGGTGTCATCGGGATTTTCGGTGGAAATTCATCGAGACGGTGGTCGTGCATAATGAACTCACGTTGTTTGATGTCGAAAGTGCGAGTCAATGTATGAAAAAAAATCGTGACAAAAAAAAAAACCGTTTGGAGATAAATTAGCATCTAATGGCTATAGCAACGAACTGATTTATCGTATATTATGTGCATATATTCGGAGATTGTTCACACACGAGCGAAGAGGTTTTTCTTTTTGCGTATTCATATTATTATTTCCCTTGCGAATTCCACTTCAGCTGGAATGTACAATTACTTATATCAAGCGCCGCGGTGAGCGACTCACTCTGTAAATGCCACGTAGTTATACCAGCTAGCTTATTCCGAGAGAAAAAAAAATACTTTAAATTGAAAAAAAAATACCACGACCAAGTACTTATGCCACGCCATGAACCGATTATAATATATTATTATTCTAATAGCGGGCGAAATCGTTTCGGTATATTATAATATTATAATTTATAATATAGGCAGCACGTCGTAGCTGTTTGGGTGGTGATGTTAACTACATAATAAACTCTTATAGATTTTGTATTAGATTTAAATTTACTAAAATGTATAACGATTTAATTTCTGTATTTCATTGTAAAAATACTTGGTGTATTTAAATAAATTAAAAAAAAAATCTGTATTTATTACTATTGAAACTTAACCTAGTCGAAAAAGTTAGTAATCAAAAATAAAAAGAGATAGGTACATAACGTATAGTAAACTAGTATCAGCTGCAGTTAAAAATAAATAAACATTCTTATCATAGCATTGGTCTTTTATACATATTTAAAAATTTCATACGAATTCTTTTGAATCAAGAATAGGGCAAGTAAGATTGTTTATGCATTTTAGACTGAAGATTATTATACGAGTATACGCACAAATTATAGCTACTATACAGATATACGTGTATCCAAGAACACGACATTCTAATAACATTTTAAATACAGTTTTATAATAATTAACGACATACAACAAGGTAAAAAAAATTTTATTGACAATTGAACAATGTTTATAGTTATAGTATACTTCAGCATGAATATCTAATATTTAATATAGTTTATGCTTTTGTAAAATCAATTTTAAAGATTATTATACCTGACTTAAAAATTTTAAATATATACTTATTAACATTTTGACCATAGGCGTGCGCAGGGGGCATGCAGGGTATGCAGCTACATACCCTGAAGCTCTTTGAGGGGCAAAAATCGTTTTTGGAAAAAATACTTTTGTGCGCAAGAAAAATAATTACTAATTATAGTGCAGCCCGGGAGTGTACATATTATTAATTATTATGTTGAAACTTGAAACTTGTCCGTCTGGAATGGAACTGTGGTGGGAGAAAATCGGCCTGGCTGAGCGCACGACGTTCAGCACAGACCATAGATATTAGATAACAGAAGAACGGCACTGGCAGTGATAACGTTTGATTAGCGTATAAAATATACGTTTATTTTATAATAATTTGACGTTTACCCGTTAAACCATACTACCATAGTTAAAAATTCATTTTTTATATATCTGTGCGTTGATTTCGGATTTCATAGTTTATCGATCAGTCAATATGAAACCTAGTAAAAATAAAAGAACTTTACATTCATACTTTTACCTTACGATATAATTGATCATTTCAAAAATTTTACACAACGCAGAATGATGTTATAATAAAATATATTATTTATTAATATGATAATGTTTTTTTTTGTTTGTTTTTTAATTGTACAAGTTGTACGACATAACTATTTTAAGTTTTATCACTTTTATTTTTATTTGAGTTTTAAGTAAATTTTTTGAATTAAACAGCAAGACATTTGAATATTTGTGTATTGTGTATATATTTTATCAGAATTTTACATTCTTAAAATAACTTTCAGGGGGTGCCTGTGATAATCTAGTGCTTAATTAGGGGGGGGGGGGGAGGAAAAAGTACAAAATTGGCTAAACACAGTGAAAACACTGTAAACAATGGGAAACTAAGGCGATTGGGGGGAGAATGCCCCTTTTGCCCCCCCCTCCTGGATCCGCCACTGCTTCTGCATACCCTGAACAAGAGGGCTGCGCACGCCTATGATTTTGACTGTGATAGATAGACATTTTCAATAACATCATCCGCGCTAAATAATTTGCATTTAAAAAGGAAGGTTCTCATTATTGAAGAATAGAAGTTTGAATCGCCACGAGACTCTCTAATATAATAGTACAAAAAAATATCAGAAATTTGAAAATACGGCCTTTGTATAGATATACTTAAAAATTCTAAAAAAAAAAAAAAAAACAGTAAATGAATAAATGTACCGTCAAACGGTATTGGTAGGCATTGTAAACCCCGTTTACGTATTTATAAGTTATAACTGTATTTATCGTATGCTCTCGTATATTATATTATATATAGACGATTGATTCTCTGCAGTTTTCCAGAAATCGTAAGTTAGTTATCTGAAAACTTCCGTTGTGATAGGGTTACATAATATACAGTACTGCAGACTATAATAATATAGCGTGGAAATCGTCGCGGGAAAAGCTAAGCACTGGCGCATTATTATGTAGTTATGATTCGTTATATTATTGTTCTTCCGGTTGGACTGAAAAACGCGTCGACCGCCGACACGACGACAGAACAGCTGTCGCGCCAATGTATTCGATTCACACGCTAAACTTTTGTGTAGGTATCGGGTACGCGTTCGAATACAATATAACACTATAATATTATGGCTACACAACTATTATAGTATTATGACGTTAAAACATACGAAAACGAAAAACGATCAAAATATAATAATACAATGGGAAAATATCGTAGGAAATAACCGAACGGCCGACATCGATTGCTTTTCGACGTGTGTGTGTGTGTGTGTGTTGAGAAAAGTATTTTTGATTTTTGAAGCACAAATACGTACAAATGCACAGTATTTTGTATACTATTCAAATACTTAATTTTAAAATTATCTAAATAAATTATTGACTTCAATACTTTTCGAGACTGATACAATATGTACATAGTGTCGCCGATAAATAATCATATTATATTGTTATATTATAATATCACAACGACCTACATAAAAGTAGGTAATAGTAATAATATTAACAATACAATTATATTATTGACGTTATTGGGTATACAGTCAGTTTTTATAACATTGCAAATAATAATATATAATTTATTATATTATTATACTTTACGATAATGGCGAGTACGATATTATAATATAAAAACGGCTACATTATTGTCGACCGACACTTGCTTACCTACGTACTAACTCTTAACAAAACAATATTATATTAATCAGATTCCGCAGTTGAGTGTTTACTTTTCTCCTGATCTACGATCCGGATATAATTTGTACGCATTATAAGATTCAAGTCATTGTAAAACGTCGAATGATTAATTTTGTATTTTATTACAAAACGACAGAAATCAAAATTACGTTTGCTTTTCGTAAACAACATCGCGCAATAAAATTTGTCATGATACGTATGATTCAACGATGGCCGCACAACCTGCACCCTTTTGATTCGCAAGTTTCATTACGAGGCTGATATCAAATATACTGTGTAGGTACAGTATAATAAAGATAATAAATTACTATATTACTTTATTAGTTTGTTGCGAAATTTATATCAATTTAATGATTCTAAATAAACAGATTAAAATATTTTCTATATTTATTGATTATAAATGTATTGTTGTTGGGTACCCATTTTAAATTAAAATTGAATAATCTACATAATGAGAAGCACTCTGATTTTAATTATTAAAAACAAATTTTATTTACTATAGTATCGATTTTTAAATTATAAATAAGGCGTCATTTAATATTTATTTATTTTTTTTGTTAAGCTTTAGTGCCAAAAAAACCACTTACCCCTAAAATGATCAAATATAAGTTAAATTATTAATTACCAAATAATATTATATGTTTAACCCAGTTTCGTTAATTTTTACGGTTACTAAATACTATTTTGATTTATTATTATATAAACACTCATCTACGTATATTATATTATATTATTATTATTATTATTATAGGTAGGTACTGATAATACAATAAAAATAAATATACAATTTCATAAGCTCCAAAAACAGTCTGTACCTAATATTAAGTATTGTGTAATGTGTATCAAACACGATCGATAAAAAACTTTTCTGTATCTAATTATATCTAATATTCATATTATATTATACACAAACATTATTTAATTGTAAAATTGTCAAAAGCTAATGACCATGGCCTACGTTGCTGAGGCTAAAATGTTCAATAAAAAAAAAAAAAAAAAACATCATTTGGAAATATTTCCATCGGACACATGGACTTCCCGGTGAATCACGATTTTCCGGTCTAAATTATTAATTATTACCTATACCGATGTCCGATATATATACCGTATATTTCCCTGTCTGCCGTTACCAAAGTTCACGACGCGCAACGATATTTCCCACCGGTGTGGCACTTGAAGGGATTTGTTAATGTTGACGCACTATAATATGTTATATAACTCAATATAATGTGAACATGGTCTTAGGTATATATCACTATTATTGTTTGTTTTATATTTTTTGTACTCTGTATACCAGTGCTCAAACCGTCGTCGTACCTATATACATACTCGAGTGATTTTCGTTTTTCGATAAGCTGACCACAGCCGAATATCCGTTGATATATTTTTCGGAGTGATCAACAAAATATACGTGGGATCATGGCGGAAAGAATTGGCATTGGAATTTGTCTACTGCGTGTTAAAAACAATAATTCAGATAGTATAGTTTTGATTAACAGTCATCGAGGAGTTCTTCCTCGTTGATGAACTTAATTCAAAGGAATCGGAAAGATAAATATAAATAATTCATCTGTCTTGTTTGAACGATGTTATCATCATAATCGACTCGAAATGACGTGTGCACATTGTTTTAATATCATTAAATCTCGTTTGAAAATCGTTATACAAAAAAATGTACATAAGTTACAAGTTAGTGTGTTCCAAAAGCTTAATACGTGTTAGTTCAGATTGATTTATTTATAGCGCATGCTCAACCCCCAAAGGTTCTTTAATAATTTATTGATTCAACTTTTAATATTTTGAATCTTTCATTTATACTTAAGAATCAAATTTTCGATTATATTTTCTGTAACCATTTAACGAATATCTTGTAGTGATCACATTTTTTTCTATGTATAATTGTAAGAGTAATTTTTGAGTTACTTTGTGTTTTATAGAGAACGATTATAATATGATAATTGGCCATGACGATAAGGAGATTAGGTATAGTAGGTAATTAATATTTATGTATTTACATTTTATAATTTGTAAAAATTGTCTGAGTATTATAAGTAGTTAAGTAAAATAGGAATTAGATTAAACATTACCCACATACGTCTTACAATATTGTAAAACCATACTGTCATAAGGACTATAATGATCATTACGTGTGTACATTTTAATAACTCAGAAACTGCTCGTTCAAATTTAAAATTATCTGCTAAACAGTTTACAGTAAAAAAATTAGTTTGCATTAAAAAAAAAAAGAAGTTTATATTTCTACGGGTCATTTTTTCAATAATTGTATGCAAATTAAAAAATCTAGATATTTCGAAATATGGTCCTTAAATATTCCAGGAATATATTTAGTGGATGTGGAATTGAGAGAAATGTCGTGTTGCAAGTTGTTATGTCCTTCTTGCCCCTCCTAATACCAGCTGGATAATTTTAAAATTGATAAATTAATTATAAATAATGTCTAAAAAGGATCTTTTGAAATAAAATACGGTGACTAAAACAAATTAACAATTCGTCTTAGACAGTATAGCATGGGATGATGTTTGAATTTGTTTTAAAAAAATTCTTCAAACGATTTCGTTTGTATTGTTATATAACCACATAATATGACGTATATAAAATATAGGATGATTGATACCCTTTTTCGAAGATATTTTATTGACCAGACAATGGTAGACATACTATTATTATTGCTTCGACATGGAACCGTTTTGGAGCACGTGCGGCACGCTTTGTTTTTCAAACCGTTTGATAACTATTATACGTCAAAATATTATATGCATTTATTATTATTAAATTATAGGTATAGTCACCACAATTTCGTATCAAAAACGCACCGAAAACGTAAGCATCATAAAATATAATTCAGCTACCGTGAACTATTATTATTTTCATAATAATATAACAAATCAATGTTTACATTGATAGATTTACATAAAATTATGGTTTCTGAACAACACGAACATGTACATGTAGATCAGGTTTTCTAATATCCCCGATGTAAATTACCTTCAGGAGGAGGGGGAGTGTATCATTAATATTATATAATTTTAGTGTTGCAAGTATAACATACTTTATGATATTATATTTTATATCATATTATAATGATATACTATTAGACATATTATATTTTATGATTCTTAAACTACTACGTCCACATTCGTATTCTGTATAGATACTAATTATTATTATTTACATTTTTATCTGTCGTGAGTTAAATTACTTCCATATTGAGTCAAAAATGTTATTGTTTGTTTTATAACGACTCTTGTACATTTAATTAGTCACATAAAAGTATTAACGATCTCATCATAATATTATGTAAAATCGTATGCATTCATAAAGTTTTGTATGATTATTAATTTAAACAATAGGTATACATATAATTTCTGAAGTCTTAAACTTGAGAACTTAATCAAAGTAAACTTTTAAATTAAACTATATATATATACTTTTTACGAACGGTGATCGCATTACGACATTAAAATATGAAAATTCGACGAGAAGCCGAGAACACTATTGCTGCTAACTGCTTTACAGTTAATTACGGCTTCTTACTTACATTAATGATTAAATAATAATAATGTAACTTTTTTATAAAGTTATTATAGTCTCATTCGAGACAAACATGTCATTGGATACCCTGCAAGCAAGAATTGTTTGTGCGTTTTTAATCAATAATTTAAGCAACTCAATTACTTTTTTTCCATTGAACTCGACTTGCAAGTTAGTAGAATGATATTTTTTTTTTTCACTCACACAACGCACACATAGCTATGATGATGGTTGCAGCTTAATGGCAGAAAAAAAACAGTCAATACGATTTTAATAAGACAACGCGGAATCGATAGTCTTCGTCAAATGCACGTTTTCCGGTCAGAAATTCGCATTACTATAGTGATATTCTTACGAGAAGCCGATTGTGATAATAATATTATAATATAGGAACTGCAGCGGCGGAGCATAATCCATCCGCGAAGCTATTAAAATTATTCCTAAATTGAATGCCTTCCTGCATGGCTATATTATATTGAGGGAGATAGGAATAATAATAGACAGATAATATTATACGGTCGTGCCTCGGGAGATTATTAGGCGATCGAAATTTTCTTTTAAAATGGGTACCTATACAGCTGATAGATCTTTTGAACGCTTTCGAAACACGACCCTATCACCGACGGGCCGTCGAAAACACTATCCACGGCGGCGTTTGACGTTATATATACGCATGCTGCGTGCATAATATACACAGCCGCTGCGACCCACCCCTTCGCAGACTTGTTCGCGATAACAAAAAAAAAAAATATATATAAATAAATATATATACATACACACGGGGATGGAACCACCACTATATACTCTCCCCGAGGCCGAGTGCTCGCATATATATATATACGCGAAATAATATCGATCTGTCTAGACGGCCAGACACTTTACCCCGCCGTCGCGCTACCGCTGCTGGCTGCGGCTGTTGTTGCGCGCGAAGGGGTGGGCTGTGAGCCTAGAGTGAGAGGGGAGAGAGACAACGATTGTGAAGGGGTGAGAGGGGTTCTAGTGACGAGCGGAGGGTAGGAGACGTCGCTGGGTGACCTTTTCTCCGGCGCGACCCTTTTTAAGCCGATCGGTGCGAATTATTTTAGTAAGCGAAAAAAATAAACAAATAAAAATATAGCTTAAAAAACAAAACGAAACACGAAAGAGTTAAACTGCAGTGTGCGCATGTGTGTGAGTGTATGTTTGGCAACCGGAAAGAACCGGTCCCGCGTGCGCAACGCACAAGCATAATAGTATAATAATGTAACCATAAAGGTAGGTTACGTGTCGAAATTATTTTGCGGAGGAATTATTAACCATTATTGTTAATCATCACCGGTGGCGATTCGCTACCATCACCCCGAGGTCGACGCAGTGGCGGTGGACACCGATATCATATTGTATTATTATATGTATATAAATATGTTGTATTTTTTTTTTCGATCCCGCGAGAAACTATATCGAATAAGCCGCTTATTACGACGACCACGACCCGATTATATTATAATAATATATTTTATATTTTAGGTGTCGAAATCCTCCGACGGGATCTGTAATATAATAATAATAATAATATAACACAGCAGTGGTCGACGTGTGATCGTTATATTATTATATTGCGACGTATAGTTGCGCAAACCACCAACGGAGACATAATATATACATATATAATATATATCGAGTCCAAATTTTTGTTCATTTATTATTTCCTATATTATTGTAATTTTTTATCATTATCATTATTATTTTTTTTATTCGTTACTTCCCCCATATCATTATTCTCGACTCTCGGCCATCATATCTTTTGTATACAACATTATAATAATAAGTCATCGGATTTCGAAGGAAATTCCAAGCATAGGGTAGTAATACGCTCATTCGGATGAGATCGACACCGCCGTTGTGATGGCATGGCGTGAGCTCACTGAATGTCACTTAACGATTAATTAATAATAATGGACGTAATGCTTTGTTATAATATTATTATACATTATATTCGACGTAACCAACATAGATATATGACGTAACTCATTTTTTATTGTTTTCAGTGTTTTTGAATAATTTTGATGAAAAAATAAACGCCTAAGTTTTTCGCAAATTTCATATCTTAAGAGTTAGGACATCCGTTTGAACATTTCTCTTAACAATAATATTCTTTTCTACAAACAAATGATTCGTTTTTCTTTTAGAATCCAATCCACTCCAACAGTGTATAGATCACCAAACTCCCTTATTATTATTATTATAATAATTATTGTCTAATCTTTTTTCTTTATACTAGAGCAGATGACACTTCTCGTTGCTCAAAATGAAATTTGTCAAGTGACCTCAAAAAAAAAAAAAAAAAAAAAAAAAAAATGATATTCAAACTAACCAAATTAAGTTGACGTAGTTGTCACTGGACTAACCCCTTCCATCACGTCAACCAATTTTTATTGTAATATTACATCAATTAATTATGATTTCTATTATATCGTCTTATATATTTTTAATTTACAGTTAATAAAAAATGAATTCGAAATTCAGAATAAGTAATCAACTTTAAAACTTAATAAATTGTTACTCTGCAGAATAGTTGTTAAAATGGAGTTACGGATTTTTACGGCAGGGACGTCGATTTAACATGTCAGGAAATTAATGAAATAATGGACTGACGGAATATGGCCGTGAGGCCTACACCAAGAGTTGGATATTTTGAGTAATGAAAGAGAGGGAGACCGTCTGAAATGGATGATATTAGACTAAGAATATATTTAATAAGGGGAGAGAAACGATTTATCAATGTCCAGCGGGCCACTCAGAATCGGATGTCGACTGAATTAAGAGGATTAAGAATACTTAAAATGGCGTCAACGTTTCCTTCATTATGATTACGATTGCAAGAAGAAAAAAAGAAAACCTTTTGAGCGTTTATTAACTCTATAGGGGATTTTTTTCGCAATTGTCTTAAGTATGTTTTTCTGCAGTAGAACTCGCGCTCTTTCCCGTCGCCGTTCAAACAACAATAATAAATTCTCTTTAAAAAAAAGTTACACCGTGACACTCGAACTTAGGGTATTATAGTTACTTTTGTTAAAATCTAGTGAGATTGGAATAATCGATATGTTATTATTTTGTAAATTAATACCGATTTTAATTCACGTCGATAAGTAAATTGAATACGGGTAAAACAATGTATGCTATGACTAAAAATAATACATATTATGATATCTAGTTTATTGTGTGCACACAGTTTATTGAATCGTTAAATTATTTTTCTGTGTTACCGTTTTCCATTATAATTATTCGTCGGACAATCTTCGAGTTAACATCGGATCGTTCCAATTAATATTATAGTAATACTTACGTATCTTTGCTGCAGTTTATAATATAATATAATAGG
Organism: Diuraphis noxia; assembly: GCF_037042655.1. Classification (NCBI taxonomy): domain Eukaryota; kingdom Metazoa; phylum Arthropoda; class Insecta; order Hemiptera; family Aphididae; genus Diuraphis; species Diuraphis noxia. The sequence continues at coordinate 15,542,248 of NW_028301713.1, forward strand.
ATAATATATTATATAGGATATAATATATATAAGGATCCCACCAATTTCGTGTACCTTAACATAGTCTCATCATTCCATTTCAATAGGTATGACGCGTGTGATTCGTTTTAATTTTAATAACTTATATTATATTTGAGCGAACCTTGAACGTTTTAATGTTGTAACAGTATTACATAATCATTCAACGACAATATTATAATGAGTAATGACGATGTGTACACGCCACACGCGTAGTTATTTACTATATACGAGAATGTTCGTAGTTTGTTGTGTAAAAACTTCGTCAAAATATTTCGTATCGTGTGTCGTCGAATGCTGCTGCACGAGCGTTCTTATTTCGAAGTACCCCGACCAGGAATGTACATAATATTATGATAAGCACTGCAGCTTAATATGACGAGAAAACTGATACTATTTGAGGATGATACACTTAAACGTCGTTTGCGTATCGCCCCTGCTAAGACACTGCAATCGTACCTATATACTCTGCCAATACGTCCTGCTCATCGGCGGTTTTTATTTTGTTTACGTGCCTGGTCCTGCTGTGTACATTTTCTCTTACGACGACAAACTTTTGAACGAAAAAACTAAATCTTCTGCGGCGGATCGAATTTTACCATATATTTTTTTTTGAACTCGCATTGCGTTCACACGGAACATAATATTATAATAGAACAGCACACATACACACTATAATAGGTATATATTATGCACATCTATGTCACGACGTGGTTTTTAATCAATCACGTAGGTGTGCAACCGCGGTAGGTACTCTTAATAATATATGTTTGACGGACGATTATTCATCGCCCGCCTTTTCCGGAATATTGCACTTAGGAATATGCGTACAAATATATATAGTTACCTATATAATATATGTGTATAGCGAAATCGGCCCTCCCTCCCTCGTCGAAGCTCTTATTATTATTGCTGTATTATGTGTAGGTATATATTACAATAGGTTAGGGTTGTAAACGATGTCTTCCGCTCAAACGCATTTTAAATCGACCAGAAAACACATGCTATGTCGTTTTGATCCGAAAAATTCCATAAACAGCAGTACGGCGTGTCATCAGACGAATCATATTGTGCTTTTATTAAATAAAAATAATCGAATTGATATGACAACGAAAAATTCGTCATTTTTTTGCATTCGACAAAATTTTTATCTATTATTAATTGTTGATAAATGATAATAATGCATTTGACAGAAGTACGGTCATTAACATAATTATTTCCCATAACAATTATTGCGTTGTTATTATTATTTTATATTTTAATAATATAATATGAAGTTCTCAGTTGATTTGTATTTAACTATCGCACAGAATGACCAATCATTGTAACGGTTATATTGTTATAACTTATAATATTATATTATATAATACTATAAGACAAACTTAAAGACCTAACCACAATCTGGTAATAAAAAAATACTTTTGTTTCAACACCACTTAAAAAATTACGCTCTTACCGAATCTGAAGAAAAATGTAGTCGTTTCTATTGACATTCTTGAAAGTTGCTGTTCAAAATTCATTAATAACGGAAATAAAAATAGTATAAATCTAAGTAAATAAAAACTACGTCTGTTATACGTATTACGGTTATTTATAAATTATTATAAATTAGTAATAGGTAATTTTTTGTCCGTGCCGATATAACTGTAGTTGTATATTATTAAGATGTCTGACATTGGCGCGCAAGTACTACGTAAATACAATGAAAAAAATAATTTTCTCACAATGACTTTAATATTTCTAATAATTATACGTAATAAGTTAGCATATAACATACTTCAAAATAGCAAAGAACATAACTTTTATACTGTGGTAATAGCGCTGAATTTAAAAACTTGATACACAACGTAAAGCCATATGTAATTCTTAAAAATTTAAACAAAATGTCAAAACTTACCTACCACAAATCAGTATCACCATTAATGGAGAAAATGTCTTTTAAATTGATTATTAACTATTCAACACTGATATTTTTCATTCGCGCCAAATTCAGAACGTTTATTACACTAATACAATAATTATTACAATAAAATGGTATACAATAATTTATTTTAAGTATGTGGTCGTACTGAGATACATTTGAGTTTTCAGTAAATGCAGAGCTGCCTAAATAGCTGGTTTTATTTTATAATATTACAGTGCCCTTATGTATAGCCAGGATTTTTGTTATTGTGAAACATTTAATGTGGTGCGTGATACTGGCAGCCTGCTACTACAGTTACAGTACGCCAAGCGAATGTCTTACCACTTCAAAAAAAATTATCGTTTTATTGTGTTTCATAACTGTTATAAACGTGGCGACTTTGGTTACAAGTGATAACCATATTATTTTTAAAGTTAAGGCGGGTTTCCACTACACACATTCGCGCAAATCTTTTGCTGCGATTGGTTGGTTGGATTAGGTTACCACATGACTAACCACTTTACCGTGTTGTTGGACATAGCTGAACATTTTACGTGTATACGGCACACGCGTATAGAGGAAAACCGCCTTAAAGTCAACTCTTGGTATATTCGGATGCGACTTGGTTGTTCCATGACACCAACAAAATAACGTTAAACAACCTAACCTAACCTTTTTATATTTTAACCAGCCCTCCGTCGGCGATACTCGTTTGCGCACAGTACACAGTTTTTTACCTGTAAACTGACAACTCGTTTGCGTACATCGAAAAATGTGAAAACCCGATTAATACTAATTTTGACCTGAAAAATGACGACTCGTTTAGAGGACGTTTTACCCGCATGTGTTGTCTCCGTCTTACAAGTGCGTAACATTGCAAAAACTGTTTCACGCGGGAAAGAACCAAGAAAGATACAGTTGTAACTAAGAAACGAAATTTTCACCACATAAAAAGGAGAATTTTTTCTGTGCAATATCGTTTTTATTTTTTTGATATAACTTATACAAAATAAATTCTTATTGTTTTATAATACATTAATTTTGCGTTTTTTAAGCACGAATAACTTTTTTATGTAGTTCTGATATCGGAAAAATAAAACGATGTTGCACAGACAAAATTCGTTTCTTAGTTATAACTGTATCTTTCTTGGTTCTTTTCCGCGCGAAACAGTTTTTGCAATGTTACGCACTTGTAAGACGGATACAACACATGCGGGTAAAACGTCCTCTTAAATATTAGACTTATATTGTTACTTGTAGAGCAAATTTCGATAAGATACACGTAATTGATTAACTAGTGTGCGGTTCTAAACGATCATGTTATTTTAGATAAATGTGTGCGTTATTGACAACCGCTGGATGTTACTATATGCCTATTGTTTAATCGAACGTGTGATGCTATCGAGATAGCATAGTCGTTTTATTTCGTGTAGTACCATAGACATTCAAATATCAGATGTTTTTGAAAGGCGCAGAGGAAAACGTTGTTTTAATATTGAAAACTATAAGTATAGTGAGTTTCGTGTTTTAAAACCAGGTAATCTGTTGTTTAGATGCAATCTTAAACATTATTTTTGTTAAGGGTTTTAGTAGACTTTGCTATAGTTTATGTACGCAAACAATTCCTACGTTTTGGGTAATTTATCATAGGTATTAAAAATTCGTGTGCGCAATCGAGTTGTACATTTGTACGCAAACGAGTCGCAAAAAAGGTTAAATGTTCGCAAACGGGTATCACCCCCCTCCGTGCTAGTAATATTATATAGTAATCATCTAAATATTTATAAAACAATCAAAATAAAAATAATAATAATGTACACGGAAACGTGTTTTATGTCAACCATGTTAACGACAGGTTCTTTTTATGGTATTGATTTGACCTGTCGCGGTGTGTTCGAAGACAATACCAACTGCATACTACCTAGGTAACGAAGTTTTCTTTTCAATATTAGAAATTCAATTTCATAGTAGGTATATGAAAGAATATTGTAAAATTAAATAAAAATATTTTAAAAAAATAATACGTGGAAATAATATAGGTATATGTATATAAAAAATAACGAACCGAAAAAACCCTACAAGTTGAAAAATATATATAGTTGAATATGATTTTAAATTATTTCTTGCTAAATTAATTCAAAGTGATGGAGAAAACACAACACATATTATTTTCTCATAAAAATGTTTAATAATTTCCACTCAACGTTGAATATTTTTGTATTGAGCTAGTACCTATTGTAAATAAAAGTATTTTCGTTTGATAAAAAAAAAAAAAAATTAATATTATTATGTATATTATTGTATTACGCAGTAAATGACAACAAAACATATTTCATAGAAAATAAAACCAAAGCGTTTACCAAAGTAAATTTACTACAACTTTTTGAATTAAAATCTAATCATAATTTCATGAGTTGTATATTATCTAAAAATATTTCTCCTATTTGTTTTCCAAAAAAATACCAGTATTTATAAAGCCCTAATAATATACTATACCTATAACTATATAAAGTATTTATAAATAATTATTTATACAATAATAATAATAAAAGTAATAATATTAATCTTAAATAGAATTTAGTGCGGATTTTCATCGGTGAATATTATTAAAAACGAGGTTGTCCAAAATATGTGGTAATACTTATCGGATGCACAACCCTCAGAGCACAATCGCATACAAAAACTAAGTAAGTAATTACAAAAAATACATTGTTTAAAGGTAAACTGTTAATAATGATAAAAACTACACTGTTAATATATCTATTAATAAAACGGTTGTATATTATATATCGTCGGGAGCCACCGTCAATCACAGTTTCAAATTTGTAAAGAATCCAAAGAACTTTCAAAATATTTTGAACACTATTGAATGATGAATCAAACCGAATGAGTTCGTTTAAGGTCGGTTAAGTTTTTTGTACCCGAAATCACCATTAAGGGCAGGTCATTTGATCTCAGGTTTTTGTAGTACATTTGAGAAAGGGTGCCCTTTAACCTTAGAATTTCCTACTGATTCAATTAAGACGAAGAATATTTTATAAATGAAAGCTAATTCGAATGTTTTATAATCGCTATTGGGCTGTGGAACTTATCTAACTGTATATTAACATTTGCTGGATATAGTGCCTTAAAATCGGTCATTGAATTCGCGATATACATGACCTACGGTTGTATATAAACTTAATCGAACATCCGATTTCCGATTGGAACCCTTTACAGCGTTATTCTTATGAGAGATTTCTGTACAGAAACCGGTACTGCAGATATCTGGTTAGGGTCTTTCAAAATCGATTCTAATTTTATTTTATAGTAAGTTATTTAAAAAAAAAAAAAAAAATACTTTACATACATGGGTACCTACTATTATATTATATATTAGGCGTAATATTGTCACACATTTTAGTAAGAATTGCATTCGAGACTTCTACGACGACTATAAAAGGTTTTAGTTGTAGTGGATACCTGAACAAAAGTGGTTTATTAAGCGTAAATAAGATAAACAACGTGACAAAAAACAAACACTTAACGTTGATTATCTTGTTTACTTATTTAAAAAAAAAAAAACAATTTTGTAACTATAACCTACCTTTGGATGCCGCGGCATTCACTAAAGCTTAGACCAGAAACCTTTTTTCTATATATTATATATATATATATATATTTTTTTTTTTTTCTAAATCAAACTAATAAAAAAAATGTAAGAACTCAAAATAAATGTTAAAAACAAAAACTGAACTGGAACCGAAAAACTATAAAAAAAAAAATGTTCAATATTCAAAACCCTGTTGGGCCGTTGCTATAATAATAGATAGGTAATTCACGCTATACGTAGATCGAGCGTACATTAAAAATAGACACTGGTTAATAGATCAAACATTGACATTAATAAAGTATTACCTATTGAGCTTTCACGTCAAAAATGTGTAATTATTATAAGGCGTGCTGAACCGAAAAAAACGGATAAACAATGCGCGCGGTGGGTCGCCAGGGCGGAACAAAGTTTGAAAAACACTGAAGTGTACATAATATAAATTATAACGGCTGAACTCAACTTAGCTCGGTATACAATATATAATACACGTTATGTATAAGCTCAAACTCCGAAGTCAGCACGCAGCTGTAAGTCTGTAACGCATTACCAGAAACTTGCGTTGAACTTACAGTATAATAGTGTAAGTGTATAAGGTTGGTATACAACCTATACCAACCTATAATTGTGTACTAATCGACGTATGTAATAGCGTAATGTATTTACGATTATTTCCGATCTGCTCTCGACGTATCCGTTATTAATGTTATAACATGTACCTATATATCGGTCGGTACTCGAACGATTCAGAGCTCGGCAAAACCATTTAATAATATTTATTGATTATCAAAATACTCACACCTACTACTTGTATGGATTTTCAGGGTAGTGTGATGCTTATTTTCATGCGAGGGATGGTGAATTTAACTGCAATTTTTTTTCGACCCGTCGAAAATGTATATCCCTCGTCGTTCCGTTAATGTAGCCGAAAATCAAACAGTCTTTGGCATGCGGCCGACAAACCCATACACTGCGAGCACTATAGCTGACTGCTATTACCTATATATATATATGGTATATAAGTTCGCTTTATAATACTACACAATATTATTGAGAGCACTCCGGCGATGGCCATCGGAGATCGACATTTTTCGGATTCTTCGCCAAATCCGCGGCGAGCGGTTGTTATAGTGTTCGCGCTCGTATGCGATCGTCGCGCGGCCGGGTGGGTGGCACGCGGGGGTGAGGGTTAGGCGAATATAGACGGCGAAGGTTGAATTTATACAATTTTTTTTTTTTGTCGCTTTTTTCCTATAGGTACGCCGGAGCTCCAGTTCTTTGTGCCGTTTAGTGAGCGTCTCCGGTCGCGTTCCCTCTCTGCGGCCCAGCCCGTCGTCGTCGTAGTCGTCATAGTAGTCGTAGTCGTCTGCGGAATGCGGTCCTCCAAAAATGGTCAATCCATGTGCGTATATTATACACTATGTAGGTAGGTACGTCACATTTATGCGAGTACCTATACACATGATTCGCAAGCGCACCAAACGAATGGCTATTTGGTGAGGGAGATTGGGGGGGGGGGATAAATTGAATATAAAATACAAGTTTAATAATATATAGGCAGGTAGGTACATATGCATATAATGCGAATAAAGCTTATAGCTCTGGGGACAGTTTATAGTCAATAGCGACGGTTGGAGATGACCAAGCGATAGAGAGTTGTCGGAGGAATAAGAGGATACCTATATATCGTGAAAACTAAAATAAAAAACGGTTCGATGCAGGACGGACGACTACGGCCGCGTTAGGTTAACCTAACCTAACCCTATTTTGTGTTTTGCATTTTTGCGCGCAGACAACCTTGGCAAATTAGTACAGTCGTCCGCGGGCCTGTTATTATAGCGTTGCGGAAATAAGGTCACGTCGCTTGATTCATACACACACATACACACACACACGCATACTATCAAACTATATATTAGGTATTGGGTTGCTGTAAATTGCGTCCCATTTTTAATTTCTTATGTAAATTGCGGCCCGGGAAAATTTTGCACATACGTAAATTGCGGCCTGGCTATATTTTATATATACGTATAAATTGCGGCCTGGGTATAATTTTTATTACCTACCCATATATTTTTTATCAATAATATTAAAATAAATATTTTCCTTCTCATTTTTCAGACTTAGGGCTGTCAATATAATTGTATCAATATTGGTATGATAAAAAAATTGGTTTTGCTGTTTTTAAATAAAAAATATATTATTAGCAATTAGTAATAATGTGTCAGTAAAAATGTGTTATTAAATAAAGTCTCCGATCAAATGCACACTGACTGCTAGTAATATATTATATTAGTGAACATATTATTACTATCGATCATTCAAAGATTAATAATTATCTTTAAATTGTACAACCTACCGGAAATCGGAATATCCCAGGCCAGTGGCACAACCAGGATTTATTCAAGGGGGGGGGGGGAGTCCAAAAAAATATATTATTAACGTATTTGCACGAATATGGAAAATTATAAACACAAATATCTACACAACGTCACAACATTTATGGAAACAATTTATGAATGTTAAATATTGATTATAGAAGTAACACTGGTAATACATATATATTGGTTAATGATTGCATGATAAATTGATAACAATATTATAGAAAAACAATGTTGCAACGCGGTTTGAGATATACGACATTCGTATATATTCTATATCTTAAACTGTAGTTGAATATAGTATGTTATCGACAATCGTTGATAATATTATTGTTATATGATATTATCTAATGCATCGGATTCGACGTGTTATCAACAAAATACCTAATGTCCAAATCTAATCTAATAACTAATAAGTAATAATCAATCTAATCAATAAGTTTCGATGAACATTTCACGGAAACTTTTAAAAATAAAAATAAAACTATGACATAAGCCAAGGGGGGGGGGGCGGTCCGGACCCGGGGTCCACCCCCCTGGGTCCGCCACTGTTCCAGGCCGGAATTTAGTATTTACATGCATTTCAAATATACCCGGGGCGTACGTAATTTTCGTATATTTAAAAGTACATGGACCGCAATTTACGTAGTATAAAACCATGGGCGTATGGGCGTCCCCAGACATTTTTATAGGGGGGGGGGGGGGCAAAATTAAATTTTAAAAATAAATGAAAATTTTTATTATACATTTTATTCATAATAAATTATTATGTTTCGTCATTATTACAATTATGAATTAAAACATTACAGTTAGGTAGGTATTATTATTACAATTAAAACATTATTATACTAGAATTTTACCAATTTCTGTGGAAATAACATTATTTCAGGGGGGGGGGCAAGTCCCCTGGGAACGCCCATGTATATAACTATGACCTTTTGGGGGGGGGGGGGGCGCAATTTACCGACTCCGATATTATTATTAATATGAGGAAAAATAAATTTAGCAAGACGTGCGATCATTGATCAATCGTTTTGACCGCCGATCGCATTCATAACAAAAATAATATATTATTTAACCAGACTATAGTCACTAACACCACGTCAGCTCCCGTAGCAGCTTCCACCATGATTTAAGCGTATATATTATTATTATTATTAAACGATTATTTGGCCGCCACTTTGGTATCGAATTTTAGATGGCAATCTGTGTAAAGATCTACGCGGGGCTTGATTAAGTGGAATAGACATTAGGCGATTGCTGTATGTTGGAATCGTTCGGTATCGATTGATATTTCCGTTATTAGAGAGTTTCCGTTTTACATATGGAGACTAGATAAAAACGGGGTAAGGTATACTGTACGGGACTGTTTCAGTTTTCTACTGGAAGGATATATTATATAGTTGCTGAAAGTACAAAACGTTGTTTTGGCTATTTTGCAATATTATTATTATACAAGTCGGACCGTCATCGGCAGCCTCGACCGTGTCATAACGATATGAGTTGTTATTATACAACGATAGCGCCTCAGCAATTGAAACGGAAGCGTAATCGATCTTTTTACGACACACCACCGCGCCGTTTCCGTCGACGTGCATAAAAATAATAGTAATCATAATATAACACAACAACAATACGCGTACATAATAATAGTAGTATAATAATATGTTGTATACCCCCGCGGGACCTCGTTCTGCCGCGCCGATTTCATAGCCATTCTGGAGCCACCCACGACATTAACATTATATTCGATTTTCTATAGACGCGTAAACCGGATCCCTGTAGTCGGGCAAATAAAGGAATAATAATATTATGTTCGAACAATACACCACGGGCTTTTTTCGCGTCTCGTATAATATTATATAATAATAATAGTATAATACAAGAATATTCACCTACCTATATAATATAATATTATAACTAATATAAAGGCGCTCAGTGGCGGCAGCAGTTAAAGAGTACTTAAACAAGTACTTTAAGATTTTTTTCCTTTATACCGTTGTATGGAAAACAATAGAATTTAACTTTACTGTTTAACTTGAGACAACGTACCTACTACAGCGCAAAGCAGAGTATAGTTATACTTGTTTACGGATTTAATAATTTGTATTTTAATACAGCTATATACATTAGGTACAACATTTAATCGATATTTATACGCGTAAAATTCAGAATGAAAAGTATGGATTTTAATATTTAATTAATATTATGTTATAGATAGTTCAAATCCTTTCATAGAATATAATATTTGTTATAGTTATTTATTATATAAGTACAGGGTGATTTTTAATTAGGTCAATCAAATGTAATAAAAATACCTACCAAATATAATTTACTGTAAAAAGTGGGATCCTCATTTGAAAAAAGTTTTTAAGAAAAGTTTTTGTCTCTAGTACACAATATATATGTGCTTATCAGACAAATTCTTAAGAATTTAAAAATTTGGTCTGAATAATATTTCGAAATTCCAAAAGTCAAAATGTATTCGTTATAAAAGGTTATGAGAGGGAATTGAGATGTGCATCTTGGTCAATCAGCCCACCATATAATATGTTCTTTACCACTGAGACAAAATTCTTTGGAATATTCAATATTCTATAAATCGTAGATGGGAATTCGGAATCACACGTCCTTGACGATCATCGTATTCACGATCATATTAAATTCATTAATATAATTATAAGTTATAAAGTTTTATATATTTTTTATATTTCATCGTTCAAGTGCGTGTTTGTATAAGGCGCACGGGCGTATAACTTATTTTATTATAATATAACACTAATATTAACATTTCTAGGTTTATTCGTTTATACTTGTCAAATTGTTTTTTAAAATACATAATATATTATGTTATTTAAGACGGAGAAAAACGTCAGTATTAACCTGTAGCTGGTATTCGGTGTGCGGACAAAAGAACATTAAATGTGTTCCGCTTTTTGGGATTCTGTTGAAAATTAATTTAAATACAATGAAATTAATAAAAAACTAAACAAATTGTGTGAAAAAACAATAGAAATAATATTATATTATTATTTATCGAGTCTTATATATACATAGTTACTGTCATAATATTTAAATATTACTTTTCAAACTTAAGAATAATATTAGGATGAGAATATTTTTCAAATATTTATGTGCTTTCGTTGTGTCATGCCTATTTATTGTGTTAACTAGGTAGTAAATTATGTTAGTCTTTGCACAGAAATACCATGAGCAAAATAAAAGAGTCGGGAAAAAATCTAGAAGATTTGCTTATCTTAGGCGTATATTATAACAATTCGATTTTGAAATCGTATACGACGGTTTCTCGTCTGTTTTTTTTCTCCGGGGCGTTATATTCTAATCACATCCGAAACGTAGCTGGAAAACGCACACACTCGTCTAGTCTCTTATATATTATATACATATATATATATATATATATATATATATATATATAAGACATACCTACCTACATGTACAGCGCGTTTACCTATGCACGCCATCCCACGTACGAACCCTCAGACTGGCGAACGTGACTGCTGACTATATATAGTTTATGTATAACCGAGAAATAAACACATATACAGGGTGATTGTTTCATCGTGAACCGAACGATAAAAAAAAAACGTGACATTTTTAAATTATTATTATTTATTCCAAACGTCCATGTCTTCGCTACACTATACGTTTATATTTTACGTCTCTGCTGCAGAATCAGTGGTTTTATAAGCCGATCGTGTACTGCGGCACACTGCTGCAATCTTTTTCCAAGCATCCTCTATTGGCGGTGTGCCCTGAACTTTTGAAAGTTTTTATTTTATCAGTCATGTCCATAATTTGGTGCACAAAATCAAATTTATGTCCACGAAAACCATCGCTGATGCTCTATAATATATATATTATTATGATGATCGTCGTAATCGCAGTGTTTGATATAAAACGTAGAAATCTGTTTTAGAAAATGTTTCTAACATAAAACAATCACCTTGTACATTATTGTGTAGGTAGGTACATACATACCGTTTGTCGTATTGTGTATATATAATGTATATAAATGTATAATCGTGCATGTAACTGCAGTTGTATAGTGAGAAATAGGTATATGTTATATCGTAAATATGTATAGAATATGTATATAAATCTTCGCCGAAGTCGACCTATATGAACAACACTGGAACCGAAGGATTAATATTATAGTAATATATTCTATTAAACGTATTTCGGTTGTTTGAGAGGTTCAAATCTGCAGCAACAATAATTATAATACTTATGTTATACAGTGTTAAATAAATCCAATTTATGTCTTCTAGTCTTCTCGTTTCGTATAGGCACAAGAGAAGAGGTATCTAAACTACATTTTTATGTCGATAAAAAGCTCAATGATTAAAAATAGGTATTTTGTAGTATTGTTATTTTTTTAAGTATAGGTATAGGTATCCAATCTTTGTCAGTTGTCTAATTCTAAGAAATAGGGTTTTCTAAGTTAATAATTACTCTATATTTCTATCGAAGGTGCTCTACTGAATTTGCTCTAAAGTAAAAGTTTAGCGATACAATGTCTCGGAACTTGCAAAATTCAACGCAGCCACTTTCAATAAAATGATTTATTTCCAATTTATCATTATCGCTCGCCACTATGTCGAGGTTGTAATATAAGTATATATATAATAAATGTTATTGGCAATAATGAAATATATTGTTCTAAATAAGAATTGATATTAATTCCTAATAATTGTTCATATCGTTCAATTTTGAATATCACTTTTAGGAATAATTATTGTTAATTTCTGATGATTTTTAGGCAATATACGAGTACATTATAGTAAACGAATAATTTATTATTTATACGACTAAATTAACCGTTTAAATAAAATTTTACATGGAAACCACTATATGGTATTTTGAGCTATATATTGTATTACGTGAATGACAAGCACATTTACTAATTTTTCATTTAGTTTTGAAATCCCCGTGGTCCAATGATCATCCTGCATTTGAATCCTCGGCTTTTGGAAAAAGTTGTGTATTTTTTTGTGGACCCGTTTTTAAACAGGTTGAAGCTCAAAACATAACACGTAAAACTTTAAATTTCTATAAAGAAAGATATACGACTTATAAGTTATAAACATAATATGATATAGGCGTGTGCTCGAGCTAGTCAGTCAAGCCCATCATATTATTCTATAATAATAATATTGTTTAAAAATTGCCCAGAAATATTCGAATAACTCTTACTAATTAATATTAATATAACATTTTCAACTATAGATTAGACAATTTAAATAATTCCTATAAACATTTACGTTTATAGTATTATATATAAATACGTAATCCTAATTAACTACTACAAAATAACGATGCATTTTAAGGTAATTCGCTACAGACTGCAACTGCAGTAGTCATTTTATATTTTTCTTTTTGCGGGAAATGTTTTTATTTCCTAAATTATTGTCATTTAAGCCGGTAAAATATTATCATATAAAAAGAGACGCACTTTGGATAATCGCTTTTGGAATACTCCAGCAACACTATTATACTGTTGTGCGTTGTGGCGTCGAGGAAATTTATTTTTAAAACTACTCGTTTAACGTCTAAAGTTAGGTATATGCATAATGTATATAGCTAGAAACAGATGACTCGGAGTTTAATGTTTCGAGTTTCGTTCGGTCGGTGTCACGCAGTCGTTAAAATATAAAGTCGATGTGTAGCCGTGGTAGCTATATAATATACACGTAACATGTAAAGAAAAATTGTTCATATTTATACCAATTATAATTATGTGCAGTATACTAATTTAGAATTTAGTAAGTTCTCAAGTTAGATAATCAGCTCATATCCATACGATTGGGTGCCTTTACTACGCAATACGTGCCAATGCGAACTGTACCGTCTACACAAGAGATTCTGCACAGACGGCGTCACCAAACCAACATTGTCTAATAATATAGAGATGCATCTATATTGTAATTATTTACGAGAGTGAAATATTATTTTTACGACAAAAAATCACTTTAGACGAATGATTTTTGTTATAAAAAACGTGCTATTAAAACTCCTAACTTTTTATCCTAAACGGTTAAATCACGCGCGTATTACTTCAAAATCATTTTGGTTTTATATCATAGACGCCGCGTCATATTATGATTAAGGTACAGATTTAATATTATCATTATTACTAAAATAGCACAAGAAAACGCGTCATTGAATTTATTATTAATAACATTATGAGACTTGTGATGGGCATTCGTTTTTCTGACATCATCGCACAAGCCGCAGAAATGGTTTGCCCCTGAAATTATAGTTTCAAATGAAACCACTACTGTTACTATAGGGTGTGTACTGTGTTTTGTGTTTCCATCTCTACGGGATATAGACTTTATGTAGACTATACATATATATATACATGACAAAATTGTGGTGACACGCATATATGTCATCCTAAACATAGATAGTATTACGTCGTGTAAAGGGTTCACGGTGTTGCACTGCACGTTTTCGAAATAAGATACTTCCTCGGTTTTGCCTCAATTATACTTGCACGGAATAAATCGACAATATATAATGTGTGGTCATGTTTCTATATAATTACTATCAGTGGCGTGGTCAGGGAGGTAACGTGCTACCCTCACCACCCCACCACTCCCTCCGTAATTGTATTTGATTTTGCGAGCTTTACTATAGGACCTATATTACAAGGTAAATTGCTATGACAAATCATATTTTTAATGTGTATTTGATATTATTTAAGTGGTTATAGCTGGTAATACGCACCACAACCACAATTATATAATTATGTCATTCTGGTTGTACAGCACATAAGCCATAGTCATCACACTTTAATTAAATTCTGATGTTATTATGTCGTGTTAACGAGTCACGTAATGTGCATAATAAATATAATATCAATCGGATAATCAATAATAATACGATATGTTATGTATAGACATTGTTCATGGTGACCTACGATGACTTTTGGTTTTTCTGTGTTCGTCAAACGAGAAAAGGGAAAAACACTAAGTATACATTGAATCCTGTATAAAGAGAAGCGAAATGTGTTAATAGATATATGTATATATAATAATATATACCCGTATATGGGTACGTCAACTGCAGCAGGACCAAATATACGTATCTTGAAAACAGTGATTTACCTAGAATTTTTAATTTAATAATACATTTATTCAAACCTGTTTTTTTAAAATTTTTAAACTAATAACCTTATTATACAATTATTTAGATTTTTCGTGCTATATACCTTATAAATAATGAGTGAACTGTGGTGATATAAATTCTGTTTTTCAAACAAAACCTTCTTATTTTTCTGTTAACTATTAGGTGGATTATTAATTTTAAAAATGCTGATGTACCTAATTCAATTGTTAAACAATTAACAGTTTTAAGGGAGGGGGGATCTAATTTTAAAAATAAAAGCTGAGGCTCCACATTGTGGAGTCCATAACAGAGCATGTAAAAATGTTCAGTATTTAAGGGAGATCATTATTTGAAACAACAGAAGTTAACACCTAAAGTTTATTCCATAAGTAATATAAATAATAGGGAGGATTTGAAAATATGGCCTATGAGTAAATATTTGTAAAGATCCCAAAAATCAGATTTTGAATAGCTACATAATTGAATTTGAAAATGGTTGATCAGAGATAATGCTTGGTGAATCATCCAATATATATATTATTATAAAACCATAAAATTAACAATATTCTTATATTTGTAAAACGAGTGTATATCAGCTGTTCATCAAGATTTTGGCATTGGTCATTCGACATTTATATTACTTTCGTACGTTAAAGCTTAAACGAGTTCCTTATTTATTACACGATTGTAATTAATCTATTATTAAGACATTATTAGGTACCCCCATTAATCAAGATAGTCGTAAAAAATATTTATTTTATTTTAAAACTCAACTAATGTTAAGTTTAGCTGGATCACATGATGACAACCTGTCAGTGAAATTTATAATTTATAAATCTGTCAAAAATAAAACTATACAACAATAAACGGTGACAGTATTTTAGGTAATTTTGAATTGACTACTAAAATTACTATCCTTATCTTTTCCATGCTTATTTAAATAGATGTGAATAGTTTAGAAATGAATTTTGTCGATTTTATGAACAATGATGAATTATTATTTTATCTATTATTCACATGTTAATACCACCACATCTGTGAAATATTTGAAACAGATTGTTTGATATCTCATAAAGTCATAACTTTGATCACACAACATTGAACATTTCGTTGTACGATATATCACGACGGATGTGGTGAATTTTTTTTTCCAAATGAGATGTCTAGTTATTTGATATTTTGATATTTATTATATTGCATGCTTTCTGTATTCAATAAATACATTGTTTTATTTCTATTCTTATCCTTCTTATTTATTTCAAAACATAATAATATATTAGTTATTACTTATATTATACAGTTGCAAAAACTTTCCACAGTTTTGTAACAAATATTATATTCTTTGCGGAAGAAGAACAAACCAGTTTGGTAGCTTTTTCGTGTTTCTCCGAAATGCTCTCCCGACCCTACCACTCGAAAATCTTTGAATTTTGAAACCTATACAAACAAGAATAGACGCCCGTAAAATGGAAACGAGTATACATAGAAAAGAGCGTCGTGACGTTGTAATAATAATAATATATTACTGCACCTGGTAATATTATTATTATATGCGTATAATATGTAACATCGCGAGTAATAATATTATTATGTTGCAATTATCTGTTCTGTAAATAAACTTGAAGGAGAAAAAAACAAATTAAAAGAGCTCCAATAAAAAAAATTACCAAATCGTTAAACGGGTAAACTGCGTTTCAGCAGTTTTAGCTGCTCGTTAATTAATTTCAGCTTGCGTTTAATCGGCCTAAGGACAAGGAAACATTCATATCGTCTTTTGTTTCTCTTCAATTAGTTACCCTTTTACGGTTCGTTAATACCTATACGTATTTGAAAAACCCTCATTAATAATTGGTTTAAATGCGCCAGTGTTTTTAATATCATTTAATATTATTTTAATAAGACGTTTTAGTTTCGTTATAAACCGTCATAAAAATAAAAACTAATCATAATAAAAGTTAAGTAAGACAACGAACTGTAAATAATAGCGCTATTTAACAATCTTGCAGTGGGCCAACTACTATCGTATTATAATATTTTACTTTAAACTTGTAACCCTATACCTACCGCCGTCGCACGATAGATCGTTGTCATTAGCTGATGCAGCAGCAGATTTCTCTCTGCGCAGAGGTTATTTTGTCTTTCCGATATGAATATAGTAGGTATAATCTATAAGGACCTTGTTTTTAAAGCAGTCCTTGCTTTGTCGGCAGCGAATGTCTCGACACCGGTGAGAGTGAAAAAAAAATAGAAGAATATTAAAATGTGATAAAATAAATTGCAAAATTAACAAAACAAAAAAAAAAAGCCTCGTTGACATTTTCATATTATAATAAACAACCATAGTAATAAACCATAAGAATGATATTATTGTACTTTTCAAGAAATATCTGAAGCATGGTACGAAATAATTATTAATCACCCGCCACACGATACGATTCGATTGGACTCGACGGGTTATAGCGTTTAAAATTTAAAATTTAAATAAAAGTGAATCAAAATATCCCAGTGGGCTTCGTAAAACCGGCGATGATAACTCAAAATTGTATACAGTAGCCAAGAGTATATGAAACGATCACATTATATAATCGAACATATAACTTAGCAGATGTCCTCGTGTAATACATCGTAAAGAGATTGATATAAAAATAATATAATGATTGAGGATCTTTGAAACCGTGATTGACAGTAGATTTTATGATGACATATTTTAAATAAAATTGTTTTTGTTGGAAAGTTGTCGATACACCCTATAACCTTCCAACCAGTACACATCTATTGATACACCTCCCCCCCCACTATCAGACACATGAATAGAAAACTTATTTTTCTATTTATGTATAGAAACGAAAAATATTTTCATACAACAATTTTGTGTAATCAAATATATTAATCACATCATCAATTCTACTATTATACGTATTATTATTAGTATTAACATTATTCTGTCTCATTCTACATCACAAAATGACACGTAAAATTCTTTAATATATTATTATATGTCTGAAATGCGTACAGATAATATTATATAATAATTGTATATTTGTATATAAGAACTAATATTTTTTCATTCAATAGTTACCTAAAAACTGTATAAAAACTTGGTTTTTTTATTTGATTTTCAACGGAGACTTCGAGATTCCAGTTTTAAATTTATAAATGTCGAAAAGAAACCAATCAAATTGTATACAATTCTGATTTTTCCAAGATTAATATATTAAATTTTTTGTCATAAGCTGGATTCATTAGATTTTACATCGTTTTATACTAGTTCTACATGTGTATTTATGAAGTGCTTATACATTAAAATATTTCATAAAAATCGCGTATGCCTGCAGCAGCCCCTGTATTTCTCCATTTGATATTTTTTTTCAATAGGGTTGCCAATATTAGCATTCCACTTTTTCTCCACCATACAGCAAATACACGTATTTTATGTATTCACGCTGAATTTTTTTTTTTTTTTTTGGGGGGGGGGGGGGTGATGTTTAATATTTTAACGAATACAAAATTAGAAAGTCGGAGATTGGAATATTTTAATTGTCACGCATAACAATTGCGTACATCTTTTTATATAATATATATTATACGCATTACCCGTACCATACATATTATAATTTATTATACTCATTAGATTATGATTTTCCTAATATAATTTTATGATATAACTTTTATACACCGGCCCTCAACGAAAAACTGTATACGTTTATTGAAATTGTACCTACTTCATAAGATGTAGAAAAAAATAATTATTTTTTCTCTTCTCAAAAGTCAAAACGGTCACTGATTAAAGTACAACGCTGTGTTCCGATACTTATTTAATCAGCGAACTATTAACTGTTATAAATAATAATAATATTACCTCGATAACAAATGAAATATTTACGACAATAAAACACGAACATTTAATCTATTTTTGGCTATAATATTATAAGTAGTAGGTAACCTACTTATATCATATGATTAAACAAAATTTATTATATAACGTCATTTTCCTCAACATTTTCCAAAAGTCCTCTACAGATTAAAAAAAGAAGTATATTGTATAGGATAAAAAAAATTAAAAAAACAGTACATCAAATCTCCGTAAGCTACTCCAAATGGGGGGGGGGGGGGGGGGGTTACGAAATCTAAATGTTTTTTAAGCATATTATGTAATGTCCCATAATATTAGTATACTTCCATTTCACACGATTTATTATGTGCCATCGTCTTCGAATTTATTTAACAAAATTTCCACCAACAATACGTGAAAACACTCCAAATATAATAACTAATAAGTACCTATGTATAATATTATGAAACATTATACCGTGTTAAACATTCTACGAATACAAATTCTATATTTAAGTATTTTTATACCTACTCTTATTTTTAAGTCATTATTACAATAGCGACTTAAATACGTATCTCAAGTTAGTTGTACGAATTTTCCAATAAAATTTAGACATTTTCCACATCATCACCACGAAACTACATTGCATACCTATATAAACTATAACGACTATAATAATGTTTTATTATATCATTCAATCATTCGCCATATATGACTTTTCGACATGATAATAATTATAATATAACATTGTAAGGAACAAATGTCAGTCACTTGTTTTATAATTTTCGTTCACTATATGACATAAATTTTGACTTTTGTATAAGACATATTAGTCCATATTCGGTGAGTTTGGCCGACGAACGCTAGTCACATGGCCCATATATATTATTTTATATTTTATTTTTATTATAGATTAAGTTGTATTATATTTTATTATTATTTCATACGCTGCGGGATCGAATAACCTTTCAGCCTTTCACATGCGATAAGTGTCCAAACAAGATATGTTAGTGATTCTGTATTGTATATTATTTTCATAGTTTATGATTTCCGAGCTGAGGTCAAGTTCCGATAGGGTCCGGTCCATTAAAATCCGTTCACTAATAGCATGCATAATTTAATAAATTATCTATGTTAATGACGTGAGAGCGTTCAATTAGAACCAAATATGTCGGTTAGGTTAGGTCCATTAAAATCTATACACAACAGCTGTATTATACAATGACGGTACTATATTTTATCATATTTTTAATTTTGTATGAATCTGTAATTACGATTTTACGTATGAATATTAATTTTGTTAGTTTTTTTTTTACAGATTTTTAAAAAATTAATATTTATTTCTATCTGATTGGACGTTTATTTCGTTTATGAACACGCAATGATCACTAATCAGTATAATTAAATAATATGATGTTTCGCAAATGAATTAAACTGGTCCCAAGCTGAGAGAATAATTTATTGGTTTTACAATGATGATGTTTGATTTTAAATATTTCTTTATTTTTTTTTTTTATGCCTAAATATGGCAATTTATTTTTGATAAAAATCATACTGATCACTGATGATCCAAATTGGACCAAATTTGTATTATATATGCAGCGTCAGAAGTCTATCCTTCAATGTTTTATTCAAATAAACGGAAAAATCCAACAAGAAAATTACGATATTTATTTTAAAAATTAATATTATTAAAATTACTAATTGTTTGGTATTTAATAACAGCTTACCACAAGTATTATACTTGTAAAAACATACTGAAATATTAACTATATAAAATGTAAATATATATCACTATATAATAGTAATATATATTTCTATTTTTCACAATTTTAGTTTTAAAATTTTGGTAACCATTTATTGTAAGAATTGATAAATTATAAGTTTATGTCATAGAACATGTAGAATGAAGATAATATTTTCGCAAACTGTACCTTTTTCTATTAATAAGAAAGAGAGAATAAATTAAGTTAGCAATACATGTGATACTAACGGGACACGGCTGTTTCCAGTCATATCTCTACAGGAGAGCCAGGGCCGCCAGTCCGATGTGCCTACAGTGCAGAGGCGGAGAGGACACGGTGGAGCATACTCTGCCCTCCGTGATCCTTTGTCCATTCACCTGGGGCACAGACCGCGTACAACCGACATCCAGGATATAATTTGCGGGCCGCCATTTGACCAGCTTCCAGCAGACCCAGATGAAAAGTTGAATATACTAAGGTACGCGGAGGAGTCCTTTCGGCTGTTCTATGGAATGGTCGAACGCATCTTCTCACGCAAAGAAGAAGAGGAGCGAGTCCGCCAGACTGCAGAGGTGCGGCGATAAGAAATGTTGTTGCAAAAATGTTGTTATAAAAATTGTTGTTGTTAAAATTGTTGTTGTAAAAATTGTTATTGTAAAAATTTTTGTTATAAATATTGTTGATGTAAAAAGATTGTTGTAATATTAGCGAGTGGGGGATTGTCCCACCACTAATAATTGTCGTTGTTATTGTTATCAATAAACGATGGGAGTCAGAGGAGAAGTAATGCTAACGCGGTTCCTTCTCTGGCTCTTGATACAAAAGGAAACAAAAAAAAAAAAAAAAAAAAAAAAAAAGCAATAGGTACATGTGAAAATGAGGGTAAAGTGCGAATAAAATATTAAAATTAAAATTAATTATTTATTTTGTAAATTTATTACAAACATACCTTTTTTTGTAATAATCAATAGAGCGTAAAATTATATAATAAAATATGTTCTATATATTAACTTAATTATAATAATATTACTTTTTACATTTTATGTTTTTTTTTAATATTTATAATCTATAATCAATTTCCATTAGTTATTATAATCATACCTAAAGTTATTTTTATTATAATTGCCAATTACCGACTCTACATATTTTTTTTAATAGCAAAGTATCAAAATTTAAATAGGAAAATGAATACATAATGATATTATATTTATTATTTTACTGGTGGTAAACGATAAAAAGAAAATTTTTAAGAAAAGGTGTGATACCCCCTAATATTTTGTCAATCTTCGTTCAGAATCGTTTTTCTTCGTATACAATTATTTAATAATTGTTGGCTAATAACTTCAATATTTTGTAGCTTTTATATTTTTTTTTACTGCTTACGAGTTAATTCCAATGTAGGTACCTGTATACCTAAATATTTGGGACCAGGTAATTAATTCGGGGTCAATTAAGTGGTATGTATGAGTTGATTCCTCTTTGATCGTACGCTAGTGAAAATGAGAAAAAATAAGTATTTATAAGAGAAATGATGCACACGTATCATCAAAACTTCATTTGCGGATAGTATACCAATTTATATAAGCGATAAATTTCAATATTTTGCCTCACTTATGACCACTACAACTCACTTCTTTAATGTGAAAAAACTAACTATGAAATTGATTGACAACATTTTAATAACTATATATCAAAAAAGGTTAGGTAACCTACTTTCAAATATTCACGGTAGCATGGTGATAAGTATTGTGCAAATAGTTCACCCTCATGTGGCGATACCCAATGAAAAAAACTTACAATGAATTAAAATATGACGATTGACCAAATTTAATAATTAAAAAAATAAAATAAATAACGTTGAGAAACTATAGTTAGCCAACCTTCCTGTGGTGTCCTCGGGTAACTCTAATGGACTGAAGTTCGGGAATCGACTATATATGTGATCTGAAAAATGGAAATCATACTTCTCCTCAAATGAACTGGTGAATATGTAATCAATACATAAAGTAAATATTGAGAATCAACTCAATCACGCTGTTATTTATCTAAAGTTATTTTAGATTCTGAGCGGAACGATGAATCTATTGATTTTACCATGATGTGTGTTTTTTTTTTTTTGTTTCTGTCATCACGTTTAGGGGCAGTAAAAGTGATTCGACTTTTGACTTCACTACCTCGTTCGATCAGAAAGTGAATCTAGTTGGTATTTTGTATTTTGGGGGGTCAAAATTGAAAATTCTTAATACTTTTCTAAATAATCGAGAAAAATAAAGGGAAAAATGGGAAATTTGATGACACTAATTTTTCGACAAAATTGATTTTGGTTTTTGATGTAACTTTAAAACAAATGAACAAAGATACATGAAATTTTCGATCATTATTAGTTTTTTTTAAATTAATATCAATAAAAATTTATTTGTTGAGCAGAAAAGCTTGAAAATTTAATACAAGGCTCTTAAACATATTGTTACAATAGCAGTTGAAAAACAAAAGAAATTCATTGTCAGCATTTTTTTTTATAAGCATTCAAAGTTTGAATTTTGACAAAATACGTAAAAATCACGAAAATTCGCAAATTATTTTAAGCTAGAAATTCATAAAATGTTATTAATATATCAATGTTATTTATCTAAAGTTATTTTTTTATTATAAAATCAAACAAAATTTAAAATGATATATCAAATTGTTTAAATGTTATTTTTTTTTATAGATAAGAAATTCTGACATTAAAAAATTATTTATCATATTGTGTAATGGGTATATATTAATTTTTCTTATAAACTACCTAAAGTCATGTGTAATACAAGTTCTGCGAACATCATCATAAACTTATTTGACGTACATTATGATATTATATTATTAGTTATAACGAGTAATTTTTAATGAACACGTTATTGTTTCATTACAGTTTGAACGTTTTATACTAATTATGTCTGTTAAAACATATTTTTACAAATAGGTTCTTTTAATTTAAATTAATTTGTTGGTCCAATGAAAATAATTAATCTACAAATAATAATGTACTATAGCGCACTACCATGGAAAATATGTACACAAATTAATGAACACTTATCAAAAATAAATGTTTTCATTTCGATATCGAATTTCTACGGATCATTTAAAACACGATAGTTCGATAAAGAATATTTAACCTGTTTATTAATTTTTTTTCGTACCTATAATAGACCTGATACCATTTTAATTAACCATATACCATTTAATTAACACTTTTTTTTACTCTAATTAAGTTTCTTTGGGACATTTGTAACAAAATAATAAATCGTGTTTTTTATCGTAGGAATACTACAAAGGCCATACTTATTACATTTTGTGAAATGTGTATCAATTTAACAAAATATGTATCCCACGTTTTAATCTATGAGAACGTAAACGAATATTCGACGATGATGAGCGTAGAATAGAGTTCATAAATATAATATAATAATTAAAACCGTCAAACAATATTGTAATTTCAATTGAAAATGTTAGTTTTACGCCTTCGGTCTCGGAATATCGAAACATTTATTGTCTTATATGAACAACTCGCGAGAACTTCAAATACAAACATTGACTCGTGTTCAGAGCTTATTGCAATATTATTACAAATTTACTGACGACAGAAATGTGTGGAATTTTTATTCGGAAGAGAAGACCATGAATGATCTGAGGGATACGAAATGGTTTCAACTGTTTCAAGGTTAGGTATACCTATGTTATACGTCGTTTTATGGCCAAAATATATTTTTCGAATCTTTGCAAGTGAAATGGGTTGAATAGCTAGTGCAGTGCATGTTAATTTATTATGTTTTATATTATTATTATGACAATGATAAAAATGTAAATACAAAAAATTATTTACTGGTAACTATAACGGACGGGCACAACAGGGATGTCAGGTGTTCTAAACATATTATAGCACAATTTAAAAAAATTAATATTTATATTATTCGAAAAGCAAATATAATATTAAGAATACATTTCTTCAAAATGTAAAGAATATAATCTATAGTAAGAGCCACCCTTATACATGATATGGAATGTACGATGTACATAATATTAAAATTGTATGTTTGGTACTCTGTCAATCTGAACAGTTATTGAAAGTAATTAAAAATTATCATTAAAAAAGTGTTATCTAATTATTATTTTTAGCACCTACCTATTTAATTTTATAATACGACCTGAATAGAAGAAATTAATTCCTTTAGAATGTACTTTAAAAAAAAAAAAGCGGGTAAGTGGGTATCGCTCTGTTGTACATTGGGGGTGGGGTGGACCTCTGACTAGGGTAGGTTAAATTTGAATGCAATGATAGGTATCATTGTATACGAAAAACGATTCTGAACGGAGACGGTTTATCTGTCTAGGATATATTATAGATTATTAAAAATTTTCAAATCTTAGATTTAAAAAGGAAATTTTTTATGAATTTTTAGTTTAAAATAATTTGCGAATTTTCGTGATTTTTACGTGTGTTGTCAAAATTAAAATTTAAATGCTTGTAAAAAAAAAAAAAAATGTGACTATGCATTTCTTTTATTTTTCAACTGCTACTGTAAAAATATTTTAGGAACCTTGTATTAAATTTTCAAATCATAGATTTAAAAAGAAAAACTTTTATGAATTTCTATCTAAGATAATTTGAACATTGCCGTAATTTTTACGTATTTAGTCAAAATTTGAATTTTAAATGCTTATAAAAAAAATTTGTGACTATATATTTCTTTTATTTTTCAACTGCTATTGTAAAAATATGTTAGGAGCCTCTTGTATTGAATTTTCAAATC
This sequence comes from Diuraphis noxia, assembly GCF_037042655.1. NCBI lineage: Eukaryota > Metazoa > Arthropoda > Insecta > Hemiptera > Aphididae > Diuraphis > Diuraphis noxia. The sequence goes on from NW_028301713.1 coordinate 15,567,637, forward strand.
TTAGATCTAAAAAGAAAAACTTTTATGAATTTCTATCTAAGATAATTTGAACATTGCCGTAATTTTTACGTATTTAGTCAAAATTTGAATTTTAAATGCTTATAAAAAAAATTGTGACTATATATTTATTTTATTTTTCAACTGCTATTGTAAAAATATGTTAGGAGCCTCTTGTATTGAATTTTCAAATCTTAGATCTAAAAAGAAAAACTTTTATGAATTTCTATCTAAGATAATTTGAAAATTGCCGTAAATTTTACGTATTAAGTCAATATTTGAACTTTAAATGCTAATAAAAAAAAAATTGTGCCTATGTATTAACCGGCCGTTCAAAAAAAATCTCAAAAAAATTTATAATTTCAGTGGTCTATAAATAACTCAAAAAAGTCAAAATTTTGTGAAAATTAAACTGTATATAGATAACACTAACATGAAAATTTTGAGGAAATTTCAAGTATTTACAGTGATTAGTTTTTGAATTACAACCATATAAAAATATCGATTTTGTCGAAAACTGGTTTTGCGTAAAAATTCCCGTTTTTCTGTCATTTTTTTTTTTGTTTTTCTCAATTTTTTTGAAAACTATTGGAAAATGTTTACTTTTTACTTCTATATCGCACCAAGGATATTCACTTTTACATCGGAAACCACCCCCAAAGTTTGAAATTGAAGTATTATTTCGACTACAGACACACACAAAAAAAAAACACACACATATCATTTTAAAATCAATACATTCATCACTTCGCTCAGAATCTAAAAAAATATATTATTATAAAGTTGTATACTGTTTGAGTGTTTGACAGCGCATGCAGGGTACATAGTCCGACACAAAATCGGGGATTATTCTGAGTATGTCCAACAAGTCTCATATTATATTCACATCACATAATTTCCGATGACTCTAGTTTCCACCTTTATGATATTATATATATATAAGCATTAAATTTGACTTTAGGTTCGATTTCGGTGGAACCCTGCAGCAGAGGTCAACGGACCCGGTCTCGATCGTGGAGGTCATCTTCACGGATAAAAAAAACCCCATCGCGAGTCCAAAGACGAAAAAAAAAAATTTAACAAAAAAGCGGCGGCGACAATCCACCTGTCCAAGTATTATACACGTTTTTCAGTTCGTGGCCGACTGTTGCAGCGGCAGCAGTTACTATATCCTTACCGCGGTATAATATATAATGCGCACATTTTATCGTCACGGCCTATAGACTTATGGCCGAGCAGAGACGATTACGTCGTCTTCCTTATTATTGTTAGTATTATTATTTCTATTTTTTTTTTTACCTCCTCCGTATAGTGCTCACGTAAGCCATATGGAGGAGACGCACCTCGACGAGTGCTGTAGTGTGCGCATCTTAGACTGATAATCCTTTTGCCTGTTTCGGCGTTTTTTTTTCCCTAGTCATTATTGTGTTATGTTATTCATTGCAGGACAGACTCTGCTGTCGTTACAGATGTCGGAGGCGGCGCTCTGTTCAGTCTCGTTATATATCATCATCATCATCATCATCATCATCGTCATCATTATTATTATTATTATTATTATTGTTATTGTGCTCTGTAAAATATAATAATATTACGTGCGTGCGCCGAGTGGCAGCAACAGGTGTCGGTGGCATCCGGCAGACAGACGTACAGAGGATGAAAAACACACATACACGTTCTCACAAATCGCGTGTTTTAACGAAATATGATTGGTTTTTTTTTCTACACACGAACGGGACTGTGACGAGGAGGGGGTAAAGTAATAATAACGATACCGCGGTTTACGACGCAACAATATAATATAATAAATAGTAAATTAGTTACACTATTTTACGACGTTTTGCGGTTTTTTTTTTTCAGGCCCCGCACACATCATTGCTGGGACACAGGCACACAGCACGCCTTGAATATTATAATAACAATATCATATAAACGCGATCCCGTGGCCATGTCACACGCATTATATTGTGAAAATATATTTTATAGGTACCTTTAGGTGGAGGTAAGTAGGCAGGCAATCTTCGCCGTATCGTATACAAATGTACAATATTATAATGTTAAATAATGTATATGCGCGCGCGTCTCGGTGGAAAACGGTGGATTTTTATTTTTATTTTTATTTTAGGCGACGCGTACATAAAAAAAAACAACAACAATAATAATAATATATTATATAATAGTGTATTAAATCTGCCGTATATGTATAATATATACGCGCCGAACGCAATCCGTAGTGGTGTAGGCGCGTTGCTTCTCGGAACCCACACTCGGAGTAAAAACATTATTATCGTTTGGACGCGTGGAAGAGATTTTTTACGGACTTTATTTCGAATGCCGGTATTATATGCACTTTTTACTGCCAAAGTTATTTATCGCGTTTTTTACCGATAACTTATAATATCACCGTATTCAAATAAATATCGACCACGGCGGCGGGCGATTGCTTTTTCACGGTCAATGTTTCATAATATTCACGAGTACCATAATAATTAATAGTACCTATATTGTATACATCATGTGCAATAATATATTATGTTTACTATTTTAGTGGTGCAGCGCTTGACCTAATCTGCAGCATAATATATAGGTACGTACGACTTATGGCAATTAATTAAGTACAACAAGGTAAATTATTATTGTTTGTATATTGTGTTACGGGTAATGACGCTGGTTAAACGGCAAATAACGTTATTCACTGGCCATCAACGATATTCACCAAACGCATATAATTATAATCCATCGTTATAAAGTATAAGCACATGAACTAGACATTGAAGCCGAGTTTGAGTTGGGCCCAGTCCAAGTTATTTGAAAGTTATGCCATGCTGTTGGAGTAATCAAAATAAATTTATTTGTGCATAAACCGTGGCACAATTCATTTTTTATCGCACTTAGTGTCGTATTATAATAAACTGTACTGCGACTTTAGTGGGTTGGCGTATACACAGGATTAATCAAGCATTTCACTTCGATTTCCCCTCAAAAAGGTAGTTTTACCGATATTATTTAGACCATATTTTCAAATTTTTCATATTTTTCATACTATGTAGGTACTATAATATCAGAAGGAAGAGTATCCTGTTGTGAACTTCACAGTCTGTAGTAGATATCAACTACAATTTTTCAAATGAAAATCACCCTTTGAATTGTAAATTATTTTTGCAGAATATTTTTTTGAAAAAGTTAATAGGTCCCTGATAATGAGTTTGGAAGATATGAAGAATATTAAATTACTATAAATGAAAAAAATTGAGGTTTGTACTCGTATTCTTGGTGAACCAATCTTTATATTCTATCAACCGTAGTTAACAAAAATCGAAGGAGATCAACCGCATAATATTATTTATAATATAATATTATAATTATAAATTCTATTATCCAATTATATTGAATTTTTTACAGACATTTGTATGACGGTTATTGCACGAAGTGTGCATAATTGCAGAATTGACAATAAAAATTAATACTCGTACCTAATTCGCGGACCAGCTACGTAGGTATAAAATATTATGTTCTGCCGCAGTTATTTCGTACTCCGACTGCAGTTGTCCTCTGCTGTTGGGTAGCACACTAGCACATCCAATATCATTACCTATGTTTCCAACAAATTGATAACTATTATGCATACGGATCACTGAAACCTCATCCTTGGTAGTGACTACATAACTACAGATCTCAGTTCGAGTTATATCATCTATAAATGAATGCATCGTGGAATGACAACAATGCATGTGTCGTGAATTATGTCGACTTTTGTGTGTGTAAATAATATTATTGTATCAAGTTAAAGTATAATATTTAACCTTAACGTTATGCGTAATGACACACTTTTTTTTACTCGTGATAGTATAATATTATATACAGAGTGATTCATCTAACATGCTCACCCCTTTTAATTGATTTAACAAAAGTGTTATTCAACATCTAATTTTTGGAATTTTTAAATAGGTTCATATAATATTACATACCTTTTAATGAATATAATATTTTCCAATTATTTGGATTTTGTGAACTACAAAGGAGTCGTGTCTTGTGGAGATCCAAACTTTTTTTTTCTAATGAAAGTTCCTATTTTTTACTGAATATTATTTAATAGACTATTTTATAAAACAAAATGTGTTATTATGTTATAGACATTATATACCATACATTTTTTTTTCCGTTCAAAAAACCAGGAACGGGTGGAAAATGTTTAGCACAATACTGCCGTGTCCCGTGTCGTTTATTCGCCGTCAATTATCGTAGTTATTTTACATACGCGGGGACCTCTAACCACCCTGAAAAACTGGCCTTCGGCCCACAAAATAATAAAGTTTACCCCAACTGTCCACCCGCCTGTCTGGAGCGCTCTGCTTCCTCCTTCAGCCCAAGTATTGTCTCCACCATCATGCCAAACGCTATCCTCTGATTATCCACCAATGCCTCAATCCACCTTCTCCTTGACCTGTCATCTGGGAGGAGCTCCTGCTCCGGCCCCAGCATAATATCAGGAACATCCTCGGGCCGTATTCGCCGACCGATGCACTGCTCCATCCCGTGCCTACACTCCGCCCAGTGCGGACAATGGATATATATACCATACCTAAAAATTTATATATACAATATAATATATTTAATGGCATTTATAGTGTGTAGAAATATTAGATACAATATTATATAATAATATATTATGTATAATATTATTGTTAACCATTTTTAAGGACTATTATATCCTTAGTACCTATATAAACATTTTAAGAATTTAGAAACTACTGAATTCTGAAATATTTCCACAATAAACTTATACATTGAATAATTTACAGTAAACGTGGGCTGTTTTTGTTTGAAAAACAGAAGGTTGTATCGCAATAGGACCCTTCTTAATGAACAGTAAAAATTCACGAAATTTGAAAATACAATCATGGGTGTATTTAAAAATTCCAAAAATCAGAATTTTATCAAATTCATTATTAAAATGGAAAAAGAGTTGTTTTGGTCAATTATCAGCCTTGGTTAATCATCTTGTATGGTTGTGCTGCGGCGGTATAATATCGTTTTGAGCTGATTCGATTTTTACCATTTTATTTATTTATTTATTTAATTTTTGATTTCGGCTATCAGTATATTACTGTTTTCCAAGGTCGATAGTATCCGGTGATTCGTCATCAGTTCAGAAATTTTTTTCATAACCGCAACATTATCTGTTATACTCACACAACTACGGAAATATACGATTCGTCTTCCTGTTTACTGGCATGACACTAACTACATAATATTAGGTATACCTAACATATATATATATATATATAAGTTTGATATCTTATCTCATTTTATTCACGGCGGTGGTCCAGAAAAACCGTACACGATATTTTGGCGTTCAGCAAAATGATAAATTTAACGATTTCATTCTTCGTGTTATGTGTATTTTATATAAACTCATAAACTTCACCTGTACGGCAATAAATTATAATATTATTATAAGGAGGTATATTGTTGAACGTATTTTTTCAATTTTCAGTAAAAATCGTTTTATGAATTTTGCAAAATGCGATTACTGTCATATTACCATCAATAAAATACAGGATGACGGACGTCGGGTTGGTTCACGTATTATACGCATATTATAATATTATGACACTCGGAGACGGTTTAAGGTTTGTGCCGCCTTTGACAATATTGTTCCATTGTCAACTGTATTATAAATTATAATGTCTTTAATACGATAATAATAAAAATACTGCAGCGGTGTGCCTACTAAATACCAATCGTGTAACGGAGATGTATTATAATATGTACCTAATATAATAATGGAATGATAATGTAGTTGGATTCCGTCTAGTTTAGTCACTAACATTCAATTATACCTACAAAGAAAATAAATGTAAGCGGACGGAATCATCAAAAACATTAAAATAGGTAGCGTCAATGATTGCGTATAGAAATAAACCTTCACTGAAATGTGGGCTACGAAACCGTCAACACTGTTAAACGCGAATGTAGGAAAAAAAGTCCCTGGAAAAAAAGATTCGGAAAAAAAGTCCCCGGTGAAAAAGTCCCCGGTAAAAAAGTCCCACGGAAAAAAAGTCCCACGGAAAAAAAGTCCCCAAATTAATATTTGATTTAAATTAAGTCTTTTATCGTATAGGTATTTATAATTTATATAGGTACATAGCCCATAGGTTACTTACATGTTACATATTTTGCTGAAGATAATTAACAAACAACTAAATTAAATAGGTACAAAATATTATAATAATTCAATATCTTAAACATCTTTAATAATATTAATTAAAAAATATAAAAATACATTTATTTAGATATATAAGATATATTCCTCTCGTAAAATAATTTAAAATTTAATAAAATATGTCGTATAATATTATTTAAAAAATATAAAAAATTATTTAATTAGTTATAAAAGATATTATGTTAAATAATAAAATATGTCGTATGTTAGGTATTTAAAAAATATAAAAATGCTAAAAAATATAAAAGATATGTAAAACAATAAAATATGTCGTATGTTATTTATAAAATATGAAATGCTTTTAATCAGTATTTAATAAAATGATCTTTTTCTTAAATTTTGACCTATATGTTTTAAAAAATTAGGAACATCTTTAGATTCGTCCTCGTCAAAACGCTGACATAAAATATTTAATCGTACGATAGCCGATAGGTATGATAGGTATACCTCAATAATACCTGTATATGGTACTGTGTGTAACTGTCAAACTATATAGATATTATTGTCAATTAATTGTCATGTACTATCTACAGATAAGATTTGTCAACTCAATTTATTTTATAAATAAAATAACAAGTATAGTGGAAATATCGTTTTATTTAGGGCTAGTTCACATGAGAAGCGTTAAACGCCCGTTTAGAAAATTTACGTATGAGATATGGCAACGCGCATTAACGCTTTGTAACGCGCCAGAAAGCTGTAAACGCGCGTTATGATACAGCTGCATAGTAATTATAAACGCGCGTTTAACGCTTCTCATGTGAACTAGCCCTTATACTGCAACGGGAGACTTTTTTTCCGGGAACTTTTTTTCCATGGGACTTTTTTTCCGTTTACCGTTAAACGCCTAATTATTATTATTACTATTATGATAATAAATGCATCATGTACGAACGACGTTTTTAAGATTCTCGTACCTATATAAATAAAATTCAAAATACACGTATTCATCATGTATAACTACAACGGTAGATACTGCAAGCATAGTTGGTCGTATTATAATTGTTGCATGCTGCAGTTTTAATAATCCTTATATTGCACAATCGCATTGTTAGTGTTCTATAATTACATCAGGTTATATGGGAAACAAAGACGTTTGAAAAAAAGCACGAAAAAAACAAAGGAAAACAAAGTTGCACTTAATTATTATTTTATCATAAGATGAAAATAGTATTTTACGAACGACATAATATATAAGATGATGGAAAAAAAACAAACCAAAACAAACGTGTAGTACGTCTAGCACGCTCTAATGCTACGCGTATTTATAAAAACGAGCCATTTTATTTAATTTATAATATTAATAATATAATTCAATTTATTGTAATAATTGTTATGCGCAGTGTATTATTATCGTTATTATATCGTCAATACGAGAAGTGCCGATTAAAGTGTGAAATAACGATTTAATTTTGTATTGGCTATAAAAGGCTGAAATGTTTAACGACGTCACTGTATACGGAAAGATTTATCTGTGACACGCCAAACGATGAGGGAAAACAACCTAACCCAACTGTGCAGGGCTCTGCCTAATATGGTAAATAATGCTGCTGAAAACCAAAGGGTCCGTTGACGCCGCCGATCATTATTGCAGTTGGGAGAGATATTTATTATGTATATTATTATATATTAATAACCAAGGGCGTTTGGGATGGTCTTGAAACGCTGATGATGATGGACAAAATTTATGATCGGCGTGTGGGACAGCGGCGGCGGCGGCGAACTGTATAAAAGAGCCGACGACGTGTATTTTCATATAATTGGTGAAAAATTCGGAATGTTTCGCAGAACCGGGGGGGGGGGGGGTTGGTATGAATCATAGCAGCTAATTGACGTGATGGCGGAATCGGCTGCGGTATAAACGCGCATTTACGGGGCGCGTTCCTACCACAATAATAATAAATTTCATGTATTATACTTACTTATATTGTGTGTGTAATGAAATTCGCGTAGGTATACAAGAGATATCCAAACGAGAAAACCCACTTCCGCCGCCCGGCCAGGGTTATTATATTTATATAATTTATTTCAAAGACCCTCTACCGCCACTGGTATGGTAAATAATAATAATAATAATTGAATTCGCCCTGGACGCGCCCTGCAGCATAGTAGTTGCTCTACGATAGTGTTTTAATGCAATTTTATTATTATTATTATCGTCCCACACACACGCTGAAGTGGCGTATAAAATATTTTGTTTTTTGATTATACCCAAAAAATGTCTACACGCCTATACCAACACCACGTTTTGCGGGAGAAAATTTCACGGAATAAAGGTTAATCCATTTACCTGATGATTAGGGCCCGGATGTAAATGCCCTAAAAATTGACTTAAAATTCCTTTTTTAATTCAACAATGCACTTATACTTTTTTGATAGGCGCGCAAGTGAGAGGAAATATATTGTTTAACTTTTGTCATTTTCATTTTAACAAATTACAAATTAAAATACCGAATTTGGGCTCGAACAACATTTAATTGAATTTACGTGTTATCTCTTTGATCTATTTTACAATTTCTTAATATTATTGACATACAATTAATTGTATTTTCTTATTCATATTTTAATATTGCATTTAGTTGATATTATTATTAGAATTTAAAAAATTATAATTATTAAAAAAAATTTTTTTGAGGATTTTGTTGTCTAATTATCCACCACAATGATAACCTCCTTATAAACATATTAGTAGGTACTTTTCGTTTAAGTTATTTTCCTACTGAATTTATCATTAAATCATATATCATAGAATAAATAATAACTAAAAAGATTATAATATATATTTTTTTAGTAAATAATAATTATTGCAGGCGCTTACCTATAGATACTAAAATTAAAAAGGATAATACTATATAGCTCATTATTTATTATACCTAGTATAGAACACCAGCGTTTGTTAACTTTTGATATGCATATGGTGGTTAATAGAATTAAATTTGTAAAATATTTATTTCGATGAAGTAAATTAATAGATTTTAAATTCTATTGATCTAATTTTCTAGTTGTTTTGTAGTTTATGATTAAATAATTACCGTAAGTACCACGTAATACTTAAAGCATAGGTGTGCATAATATTAAATTATTAAATACCTATATAATGGTTCCAAATATTTAACAAATCATAATATTATAATTTAAAACATTTTATTTCACTCGAAAAACTAATGACAACGGAGGTATTCATCGTTTTGAATCTAAGTCAATTTCGTTTTATACGGATCATAAAATTATTATTATTTATTTAAAATCGTTATTATTTTTAGTTTATATAATATAATATTCTAAATTAATAAACTTTATTTTCTATGTAGGATATATGGGGTGAACCCACCTGCAGGTTGGGTGGTCACCGCATCCATATATCTAGCTATTAAAAATATCTGTGTGTGTGTTCGTAGATAAGTACGCCGCGAGTCATATACACTGTATATAATTATATGGTAATATAGTATCACTGAACAGATTTATCAGTGGCGAGCACACCACTGGATTGGGTAGAATAATATCAGCAGATACTATATAATATTATATCATTATACAGTAGCTGCTGCTGTTGCTGTCTCTAATTATTGCTCGTCGCACCACACGTGTCTCGTCGAAGTGCGCGGTTACTACTTAATACTGTCAAGGAATTTTTTTAAAAATATACATACATTTTATAATACCTAAAATACGCCACGCGCATATTATTGGTATTGTAAATTTATATAATAATTATTCACAGAGAGAAAAAATAATTATGTAAATTTGATGGCGACGACATTACCCGCGAAACGCATATCATCGAGGTGAACAAAAAATTGACAGCAGCAAAACATATTAATATATTTTGAACGTGCAGTACAACACGCGTGGGCGCGATGGCACGCGTTTGTTATAGTGTGCAAATTTTGTCCCGTCGATGGCGATACAAAAAAACTGAAAAACATAACAGTTTAACATTGCGATTGGTGCATTTTGTACGGCGCTTACGCATAACCACATACTATTAAGTCGGTACTTTGGGTACCTAAACGTATAGACGAAATTCAAATAACATTTTTAAGCAACTTTAAATATATTGATTCGATGAAAAAATCTTCTCGCATTTCTCAAGGTAACGTCATTAAAATTTCATAGTGAATAATACCTATATCAAAAATCCTTTAATGTTTTTTTTTCTTGGTGAATGTATAGATACTTATTAGAAATTACGAACGTTGGGAAACTATTTGACGGGCTTAAAAAGTTATAACTCCATAGGATATTAGATTTAAATATCTAAAACGTTCATGTTTAAACTTGCGATCTATAGGATATACCAAACATTCCGATGGGTAGTCTGATCTAAACCCAGTACAGATGATCTTGGTGAATACCAGCGAGATTTCATACGTATTTGAATTTATTTTTAGAAGAATTGCAAACTCTTTGTAGAAAATCAAGGACTTTTTTATTTTCAAAAATCAAAATATATGCATTTAAATTTTAAACATTTAAATATACAGTTCGATTATATTTTATATTATAAATCTATATCTTTATTGTAACTAGGTAACAATTTCTTGTTGAAATTTGGTAAATCTAAGAAATTAGAATTTTTTTTCCAAACAATTTTAGGTTACTCAATGAGTATCCGTAAACGAACGTGTTACACAACGTTCAAAATAACTGTATAATCTAAGTAGTAATTGATAAATTAATATCATGTATAGTAGTTAAGCTTAATATGTTGTTGCGGAAACACAAACTAGGTTAATCGGGCAGATTATATCGTTGTATACGCCTACGTCATCAGCTGTTGTTAGCGGACGTTTACCACAATATGATTAGGTACATTAAAATATGTAAAACCTACGTGGTACAATAACGTATTATCACATTATACATGGTGTGTTTATGACGGCTGTGAATTTTAAGGAAAATACATTATATATTAATTATTGGGACACAATTGGACACATATATAGCTTTCTCGACACAAATTTGAATCAGGCACCAATTAATTCAATTTCATAATTTTTACCTTGATTTTTTTTTTTTTTTTCTAAGTAATTTTGCAATTTTGATTTTTTTTTTAGATAATTTTGGTCGATAAAAACTTTTTAAACATAATTTATGAATTGTTTTATAATTTTAATCTTATATAAGTCTTTGTTATAACACTTATAACTAATTCAAATAATTATATAAAATATATTTTTTTTTTTATAACACTCAGTAAAACACTAATACCCTATACGAAATGTGCGACATAATTTATAAGATATCGGGACGTGACTTGTTATGATTTTGGCGTGAAAATTTAAATTTAATTATTGTCCTTTTTAGTGGTCTTTGAAACTTCGATCTCATATAGATACAATGATCACCATATAAATCGTATAAATAGTTAGGTAAGTATTTTTTTTTACCGATATCGACTTAATTTTATCTGATTCCACACTGAAAACATTAAAATACATATAAAATACAATGACGGTCTTATAATATTGTTATGAACATATTTCGGGTTCAAAGTTGATTTCATAATAGAAAAAATGGACTGTTATAAATTTATAATATGCGTATGTTGACGTTAGTAGTTTTTGACAGATATCGGGTTTCCGTTAAATGTTTTAACACGGAATCAACTACCGAACAACTATGGAATTTATTTTTATGAAACTCGTTTGTAACGAGATCGGAGTGTCTTACTTCTTTGATATTGTAAATCATATACTATAGTAATAATATAATCGAGATAGGTATAAATAGCCATTAACCAAAATATAGCTATTTTACATATTTTTAGTCATTCATGAATAACTTTTAATGATACAGCCGATTTTATTATTATAATGTACCCATGTAATATTATGCGTATACAATATTTATCCAAGACGATCTATACCGATATAACTGCACTACTGCAGATGATCTGCTGTAACACGGCGATGATCATAAGAAATAAAAATAATATTATAAATAACATTTATATGTTGAAGGGTGTATTCAGATTTCAGAGCTTCTAGATGGTAGGGGAGGTTGGAGTGGTTGGATTAGGTACCCGGCTATTTAATAGACAGCTAGTTTGAAATTAGTTAAATTAGTTTATATAGTATAATATGGTATATGATGTAGTATTTAAGTCATTTTCATATTGATTACTTTGAAATTGTGTTCAACATACCTGTAAGGGTTGAAATGGATTTTATCTTGTTTTATTAGTGGTCTGCGACCACATTTAGTACAGGGTCCAAAATTTGATACGGGGGCCTGGGTATATTGTTATTAGGTATGTCCTGCCAGCTACGGGTGGGGGGGGGGCTGTTTATCCCCTCCCCAATCGATATTCCTTCTCTTATAAATGTATTGCTTACATACAAAAACTGTAAAAACATAGAATTTAATTTATAACTTAATCCCTCCCCCAATTTCATAATTCTGGCTACGCCACTGCCTAAGTCATCTTTTTGATAAATGGTTGAGAAAACTGTTGTTAATCATTAGTGTAATTCGCTGTCAATCTTGCAGCATTTATTATATTATAATAGAGTTTGTATGTTTGTATCAAGTGCGAAATTATTACGACATCGCAATACTTAATTAATGTATATTGTTCGTAAAAATTTACATTTATACGTCGGTATACTTCTGAAAAAGTTTTATGTCAAAAGTACTATAAACAACTAACTATTGATAAATATCCTAATAGTGTTGTTTATTTTAGTTTTTAGGGATACCAAAGCCAAAAAACTATGTGAAAACCATTGTAGGTCGTTGCTATTACGAAAAAGTTTGGTGAACATCGTTATGGGTAGTGCCAATATATCGTTAACTTTTAAGATAATGTAAGTACAATAACACAGTCCACTGTTATGCAATCAGCTTGCATTTTGCCGAATCGAAAAAAACCTACAACTAATATTACAATATTCATGAATACACTCCAGTACTCAAGTCCTTTGACCTGAAGCGAATATAAAATTTCTTCATAAGCTACTAAATTGTGACATTGGCTCATCTTTCCTGTTAAGTTTCCTCAAACAAACCCTTGTTAGGATGATGAAAATCTCCAATGAGAAACCATAATTTTGTGTGGATGAGTTCAGCTATTTACTGTTACATACTATTAAATTATCAATATATTATACCATTTACACTCACTTATTATTTCACCTTTTATCGATATATCTATGTTTTACTTATTCTTTTAAATAAATTCTTGCTTACAATATATTACTTAGTTTATTTGAATTATTGTATATAAATGTACTAAACATTTTCTTTCATTGATTTTTATAACTTTTTGCTTGTGCCAGTATTGTTAGTAAAATAAATAAATAAAAGTTATATACTTTTATATATGATTCGGACGATTTACGATATAGTAATATATGTATTTTTGCGATTTTTATTTTTTACTTTAAAATTACTAGTACAGCATTTTTCATTCATTTAAAATACGAACATTTACATAAAAATATTTTGTTTATTATGTTTAATGACTCGTTAAGACCAAATCCATGTATTATCGCTTTGGTCAAACGCAATAAAATACATTGCATTAATACAATATATTATGTAATAACAAACCGAACAAACGACGTTATTATTTTTAGTCTCAAGTTTTTAAAAAAAGATAACCTATATGTAAATAATACGTTCGTTTTAAGAAATTTCATTCATATGGGCATTCGAAATGAATTCGGGTTTTTTACTGCTTTTTGTTCGGGGTTTGATGCCCAAATCGGAGCACACATATAATTATTATTACCACGAGTTTATATAGTGGTTATTAGTTTTACATTTTATACGTATACCTAGCTAAACTTTACCTAAGATATATACATTTTATTTGATTTTATCGATTTCCAACAATGTGCCGACTTTTTCAAAATCGAGAAATCAAATGAATTTTATCACATCTTTCCTGTGGGTATATTAACAATGTCCAATGTACCTGTGTAATTTATATACGTGTAAATTACGGGGTGGGGGTGGGCTAACACATTCTTTCGAGTGGTAAATAGTGTATACCGAAGGTATTCGACCAACCATAATTTGGGTACTGGCTACGTTTACGATCCACTTTTTAGTTTTTAACCACCGTGAATTATAAATTATTTCGTAATATATATAGGTATCTCTGTGTGAGCTGTATCTGTGTGAGGTCACTTCGGAAATATGTATAATAACTTACAACACACACTGTCTCAGGTTAGGACTAAGCAGCTCATCATACGACGTGCGGTGTAAATTAATATTCTGAACGACGTGTTTCAAAAAATATTTTCGAACCCGACCCCTTTAAATTATATAAGACTGCGTTTTTCTGTTAAACACGTTTGTTTTATTCAAATGATATTAAACATGCTGTGGGAACGCCGGGAACAATAAACGGATTTGGTAGGTATTTAGATGCACCTACTTATATAATATAAATATATAATGTAATAATATTTTCGATCTGCGACTCTCCACGTGCCGTAGACATTTCATAAGTATAATATCGTAGTATAGTTATCATCTTTTTCAATAACCAAACTCGAGACAATTATACCGCCAGTGCAAAGATATACATCATTCAGAATCTTCGCATTCCAGAGATAAATTTTATGTTTATTTGCTCCCCTTTCTCCCTAGTATAGATTACCGCAAAAATAATATTACTGAACAAATCGTAATCATAGGTACTCTCGCTTTAATGTAAAGGAACACAATCAAAAACAAATTGGAATCAACAATAGTAAATAATTCAATGGAATATAGACAAGCAAAGCATTGCAGATCATCACGATTTCTGAACTGTATAATAGGCAGTGGCGGCTCGTCAGAGGAGTCTTTGAGACGGCGACTCCCCATAGTAAAAAGTAGTAAAAAAATAAAAAAGTTTGAAGAAAATTGTATTATAATTTAATATTTTTATCTATTTAAAAAAAAAAATTTATGAATTTCGATATTAAAATTGACAATATAATATTTGTTTTCTATTTTTACATTAATGATGAGAATACGGGTGTCATTCAATAATAATAAGGGCGAAAAATATCGATAACGATGACGGTAGCTAGTTCGGGAATCTGCCGTTTAAGAGACTCAATTGTTTATCCAAATTTCATATGTACGACAAAGCTGAGGACGGGGGTAGATTGTATAGATGTTATTCAGTACATTGAGACTAGACTCATTCAAAGTTTCTGCTGTTCACATCGCAGTCGTCACGTACTTCTCAGTTAACACCTAAAATCTGCAGCGAGTCGTTTTGTCGTTCGTCCTTATTATACGATTGAATTTAGTTATTCGACATTGTAAATGAAACTCCTCGTTATTTAATGGTTTTTATTTTTCAGTAATATAGCGCTACACCACTCGCCTCTCTCTACACATGTAGGTATCCATAATAGATAAATATAATATATATATTAAAATAATCGTATGTATGTACACGCAATGTCTGAAAGTATCATTTTCGCGGCTTCCGAGAGTCGTAACTGTACAAGAACGGGTCGAGGTTAACATATAATAATAATAATAATATAGTCATGACTGCTGCGTTACATTACGTGGACAGGTGCTTCTTTCGTTTCGAGTTGTAATCTAACATCTGCTGTTGTGTATGTTGTGCGTTCTTTTCCTTAATATTATTCAAGAGTTGTACATTATTTTTTATATACATAATGTAATATCGTATTTTTATTTCTTTACCTAAGGGTTGAGTGCGTAGTAATAATAATGATAATATTGTGGACACCACCGATGTTAAACGTCCAGACACACTGTACACTCGAAACAGTATTACTTTATAATATATTAGTGTATTACTAACAGTTATTCGGGCTTGAACGGTTTTAAATTTAAATTTTTTATTTTTTATTCTCGTTCTCACCGAAAATCTGAATTCACAAACAATTAATTTAACTAGGTACAAGAAATATTATTATTGTGTAGTGCAGGCAACTACCCTTGAATTATAATGGTTTTATTATCAAGATAATATTGTATATGATTCTCCGACCCGATTTACAGTTTTTATCTCGCGCGACAATGGTTACGGCATTCGTATGAAAACATAATAAATTACACTTGCTAAGATAATAATGACATTTAAGAAATATTACAAACATAACAAACGTGTAAGGATTGTTGAAAGATCGAAAAAGTGATTGTTTTGTTTTTGCGCTGCATTCAAATAATAAATTGATCATCACTTTCTATAAACATGATGACATTTGAATTTCTGTGTCAACTATAGTTACGGTTATAGTAGTCGGTATAGATATGGATAGACATCCATTGAAGTCATTGAACACATTTACTACAATTTGATTTAAATATTCAACGAGTAAATGTAAAGTCTATATAGCCTTAAGTAGTATCAGGAAAGTAGTATTATGCAACTCACTGCAACTCTAATTTATCTAATGTTACCTAGCTGGCTCGCCTCTTTGTCAGACTATTATATTGACATATTGAACTGTACAAACTGGGAGCTAGCTCAAGAAGTTCGGGTGAGTCAGTTTTCGACCAAAATCGTACCCTACGCCAATTCACTTTTCGACCAAATTAAAAATAGGTCGTTTCCCCTTTAGACCAAAACATAACTTTTAAATAATAAAATAATGATTTACAATATTTTTCAATAATTATTAAGTATTGTACTAATATATAGGTATTTTTACATTTTAAATAATTTTCTATATTTCATTTTATAACATTTTATGCAACTTATAATTTTAATAACTTTCTATAGGTATAACATAAAGTATATAATATTAATTATTATTATTAATATTTGCCATTATCATACAATTTTATACCTATTAGTTTATTTTTTTTATATATATTAATATTATACATATTGTGACATATTAATACAAAAAATAATAGTAATATATATATATTCTTACATTTTAAATAATTTTTTAAATTTTATTTTAAACTAGCTGATCTCGTGCACTTCGTTGCCCGTTAAATGTACCATCTCCATATGACTCAAACTTTATTCAATTTTATTTGTTATTTGTTATTTAATTTAATTTGTATCACCTCCCGTCACCGTACTCGTCCTGTCGGGGCAAAAAATTCTCCTGAACAGAACCGTCACCCTGGTGTTAGGACGGTGTGAATAAAAAATAATTAAATAAAACATATATAAGCATTTAAAAGTAAGTAATCGCTTTATTGTTAATCATGTCAAGCATAATTATTAACAAAAATCAGTTTTATTTTCATTGTAGTGCTTTGTGATATACGATGTTTTTTGTTTGATTACCTGGCGCATAGACAAACAAATCTAATGGTTTCCCAACACGGGAACAGGCAACATACAATTGACCATGTGAGAAACATGGGTTTTCCAGATTAGTACTACAAACACTCTTATTCCTCAAACCAATGAGTACAATGGCTCTGGTGGTGGATCCAATGGTATCAATTTCACTTTACCATTTGCGCAACACAATCCATTTGCTTCGTTTTTGTATTTCAAAGCCTTACAATATGAGCAAACCGAGTTCATAGAACCAATAACAACACAGTGGTAGTTACTGTAGTCAATTGACACATCGTAACTGAAAGCAGCTCGATTCAAACTTGAGCGATTATTAGTTGAATGTCGCGCTCGTGTTTCACGCGTTTGTGATATCCGAATTATTTCACGTTCATTTCGGTTGTCACGTTCTTGTGCACATTGGTTAGATCGGTAATTACCTTGGTTTGTAGCATTTCGGGTTTTTCTACGTAAATTGCTTCGTCGTATAGGAGGCATATCAAATATAAATTATTGTGTCACATGCAATAATTAGTGATCATAGGTAATTTAACACTCTGCACAAAACACGATATATGAATTTGATTCATGTGTATCAGTTGACAAAAGCAAACTCAGTAGAGTAGGACAGAAAATCCAAGAAAAACAACACTTACGACATATTGACAGTTTGTTGATGTTTCAATTTTCAACGTTTTTAGTAAAAATGTACGTCTTTAAATAATATACATACACGAATAATGAATAAAAAATGTAATGGCATTGTAAATTGTTCATCTACCAAATCATTATGATTTTAATCGTTCATTAACAGAGAGCTCACAAATAATCGACCACCGCAGATGAAGTTCTTGCATTGCCATGGAGACGATCAATATTATATTATAGTAAGGGCTGTTTTTAGGGTCTTCCCAGCAATTATTCGAATTTTTCTCGCAGGTAAAACCATCGTTGGACTTCAACGAACATTAAAGAAAAACAATTGGCCAAATTAGTCCAGGCGTTGTTGAGTTATGCGCTTACCAACACATTTTGCGATTCATTTTTATATTATAGATTTATTATATACATTTTTATTTTGGTCGAGAAGGGAATCGATCTGTTTTAAATTTTGTTGAAAAGTGAATCTGTCGAAAAGGGAAGGGTACTTTTTTGGTCTAAAACGGCCACGCCCGTTCAAACGAAATTGAAAAATATAGCATATGATTGAGAGAAATGAGAGGAGTTAGTTTTGGCGGTAAATTTTCTCAATGGAACGTAATGCTAGAAAAAAATTACTCTTGTTTAATAGGAATGAAAACTAATACAATTGATTAATTTTGAAATTCCATCCAAATAATATTCTATGTACAAAGAAGTAGTAACATTGCAGTAATGCTATACGTCTGTTTCCTTTCTGATTCAGAATAACTTCGAGGGGCGACTCGTAAAAGCTTAAAATAAAAAGGTTATACCAAAAACGTAGTCACAACAATCTATTTATGAGAGGTGAATTATAGAAGGGATTTGGGGAGGGGGACGATTCGTCACTCAATGAATTGCAACTTCGTGCACTCACCCGTGTATTATGTGTACAATATATGAGTATCCTTGGGGATTTCTATTTCGAAAAGACCTACCACAGACCTTTTTGAACGAACACTTAAAGTGATTTGGAAATGTGGTACACGGAACTTTTACCACATTTTCGAAACACTGTATTTGTGGCGATTAAGGTTGCGTGTCAAAACTATTTGTGTTTCCTTATAATAATACCTTGTCCGTAGTTATATTGCGTAGTTTAAAGTTTTTATTATTAATCTAGTTTAGATAATAAACCATAAAGGTAGAAGATTTGAATTCATTAGAAAATTGTGCTTAGATACGTTTGAAATGTTTTATTGTTTTGAAACGTGTCTGTGCATAATTAACAACTAGAAAATAATGACCCTATCGGTAGTGTCTACTACCTAACCTCAGCACAATATATTTAGTGATTTATCATATTTTACATTATATTGGGCTTGTGTTAAACGAGTCAAAAAGTGTCACCGTCGTCTGGTTGATACCTGGGTAAGATGTTTCTGTCTTTCAAAATCAGCGCAAAATTTTTAAAACCTACAGTATAACAACGCCTACTGTTGGATACAAAACCGTTTATTTTGAATTTTGCGTGATATGTTTGTGATATACTGATATTATGTAACGTGTCGTAACGTTCGCTATTCTGGAGCGTTCCTTGATGTCGAACTTTGTACTTCCGGAGTGGGGACTGTCTCGCCGCAGTCGAACTCCCAGCTAGAGGTAACCTACCTGCCTCCTTGCTCGTCGTCGTTTCTGAGCCGTCTAGGCAAACTGTCGTGAGTCAGCCTTCTAGGCATTTTCATCGTTGTAAACCACAATTTTTAACTCACGCGACCCGGTGCGCCGCCGCAGTTAGTGCCGCCATAATATAATATAACTGTTCGTTCACCCGAGCCTCGCTGCGTAATCGTTGGCGTGAATCG
This sequence comes from Diuraphis noxia, assembly GCF_037042655.1. Lineage (NCBI taxonomy): Eukaryota > Metazoa > Arthropoda > Insecta > Hemiptera > Aphididae > Diuraphis > Diuraphis noxia. The sequence goes on from NW_028301713.1 coordinate 15,587,579, forward strand.
AGCTCCGGTCACCTGTACCGTACCATGGCTTAAGTTCCTGTTTCCCCGTCGCCCGTCCGAATACGGCTGTGCGACCCCGACCGCGGTCAGCCACGTTTCTGCGTGTTGGTTTTCGTCCGTCCGTTCGACGTCGTGCGAACCCGTCCATCGCTACCGCGATCTATTTATTAATTTGTCGTCATCTGCCCGACTTAAGGCCTTCCCACACTAAATACGTCGATGTCCGTTGCGATGAAGTATGTCAACGTACTCTGTTTGAATTTAACGTATTCAAATACGAATCCGCACACTGGGTACGACGCGTTAAAAGTCGTGTTCGCACGCCCGTCCGGCGCGCCGACGTACGATATAAAATTGCTATCAGTTGAATGCGTCGACATTCGAATAGAACCATATTTAACACCTAGTGGCTTTACATTTATATATACTTACCTATATCTTTTATGATCTATAATGATGAATACTTATATACAACAAAATGTAAATCGTAATTATACCGTCCACACAGAGCTATGTAATACTTGTAATATTATAATAACATTAAGTAATGTTGACAAAGTTGATTACATTTAACAAGTTATATTTAATATATATTTAAGTTTTACAAACTTCTCTATAACAATATGTGTGTAGATTTTTTTTTAAATAAGAATGTTTAATGTAGGTATAAATAATAATTATTATCAATCGACATCATTATCGTGCAGATATTAGGTGTTCATGATATCACCCTGGGTCGGGAAACAACTTTTAAGGCACGGGTCACCAGTCCATTCTCAACGACGCGTCGGAAGCATTGCCGATCATAGCGCGTCGTATAGTGACACTTAAATTACAACAGTTATATCGTGTTAATTCAATATTTTTTACCAACAATAAATTATTCAATTATTCATTTTACAGTCCACTAGTTTTTCATCTTTTTATTATTCAAATTATAAACTGAGCGAAAACAATGGTCCTATCGAACCGGATCACAACGTGCGCGTCAATTGTTACACACGTTGTGATCAATTTGACTAAGTCCATGGGAAAAGATCAAGGAAGCTGTGCAATTCAAGGAAGGAGAAAACTGATCAGATGAGTGAGTCTATAGATATTAGCACCTATTTAAATAAAAACGGCTTTATTTCCATATTTCATATTGTCCTGTCCTTGTATTAAAATAAATATTGTTGGGGAATATTTAAGTCTACATCCGCAATATTATATTAGTAAAAACGGCAGATATTGGGTAAAGGTCGATCATAATGTCTGATGAAAATAACGAATTGGCTGCTTTCGTTCTACGCCGTGGACAGATAAAAGCATAACTCACTCGTTTTCAAACATTTCTAAATGAGCCAAAGTCCAACATCATAACGCAATCAAGATTAACGGTGAACCACGATTGCGCCCGGCTTACCTTTTTCCATTCAAAAAACGCAATACGATTGCGCTCGACCAATTAGCAATATTGCGCCCGTCTATAACCTTTTTTACCTGCATAAAACGCAACACGATTGCGCTCTAATATATATATATGTGTTTGTCCCGTATATGTATATGTTATATAACAATTTTCTAGTACACTATTTAAAAATACAGTCGGACTTGGTTTTCCTTGGACTTGATTTCCCCATATGTACAACCGAGTAATCGAGATAATGTTTTATTGTTAATTTATCTTATTATCCATGGACTGCAGATATCAGTATGCGTCAACGATAGTGTCGTGATCGGATTTTACATTTGAGCTGCAATTGACTGTTGGCTGTTGACTGTTAACTATTTTAAACCGTGTTTAACTCACTAGCTGTTCCGTAAAGTGTATCGTCGTGAAAATAATAATAGTGTAAAACATGGATCTATGTATATCAAAAAAGTTCGAGACTGAGAAAGGTAAACCATGCATATTAATAAATGGTCATAAATATAGATAAATATAAATTTTATGCAGGTAAAAAGGTTATAGACGAGCGCAATATTGCTAATTGGTCGAGCGCAATCGTATTGCGTTTTTTGAATGGAAAAAGGTAAGCCGGGCGCAATCGTGTTACACCCAAGATTAAGGGCCGAGAAAATTCGCAAAGCATGGAGCGAATTCAACGCAATTCAAAACAATATCGAAATGTTAGACGATAGGAATAATGACCAATTACAATATAGGTCTGTATTTGAAGATCTATATTTCGATTTAATGACAAAAGTCGACGATAAGTTATCTGAAACCAACGCGCTAGCACAAAATCCACAAACAATACAGGGTAACCAAATCAAAGTCACAAAAAATCATAATTATATTCCATTAGTAAAACTCAAACCGTTATAGATTCCTACATTTACGGGAAGGATTGAGGACTGGGTTACATTTCAAGACATATTTTGTGCATTGGTACAAACAAATAAATTAATAACAGACATTGAGAAATGTTTTTATTTAAGAAATGCACTAGGAGGTGAAGCTATAGTTCGTTAATTAAAAATTTAGAAACATCGTCAACAAATTACGACATTGCATGGAAAATAATCACTACGAGATACAACAACACTCGAATGTTGATTCAAACACATACGAAGCGCATTTTCGATTTTGAGCCGATTTATAAAGAATCAGCCATTAAGTTAAAAAATTTAACCTATTCGCTAAATGCACATATCAAAGCATTAAAGGCTATAACATGATCCGTACAATTGGGGTGCATTGCCACTACATGTCATATTCACAAAACTTGACACAAATTCAATACGTCAGTGGGAAGTGTAAGTGTCGAGAGACGACTTACCGAGTGTGCAATCAATGATGGAGTTTCTGGGTAAAAGATGTCAAATGCCGGAATCGGTCGAAAATGCAAAATTATTAATATTTAAGTCAAATTATTCAAATTATTCGTCAACCAAAACCTCAAAATTTGGAACGTCGAAAAAAGGTGCGTCGACATTTTTAACATTTTATAAAATGAAATGTTTTATGTGTCAGCAACCGCACCAAATATATAAATGTACTGTATTCCTAGCACTTGATATAGCGTCTAGAATAAGCAAGGTCAATGAACCAAAATTATGCAGCAATTGCTTAAAAATATCCGACCACCAGGTAAAACAGTGTCCCGCGAGGAAATGTGGAAAATGTCAAAAACTACACAATTCACTCTTACATCAAGAAAAAGAAACCAGCTCAAAGAAAGAAAGTATACAGGGTAACGGTTCAAACGATGCACTAGTGGTAGCGCATACCTTAGATGCCGCCGATACTGACAATCAAGTACTATTGGCGACGGTGATAATAAAAATATCAAGTTCCACCGGAAAAAAAATATACACGGTCGGGCATTACTAGATAACGGGTCTCAAAGTAATTTTATTACGAACAATTTGGTACATCAGCTCGGTCTCAAGCGTCATAAGGTAGATATACCGATATCCGGAATAAGTGAATCAAAGAATAATATAAAGTATAGGTAAAGTAACAGCTGTCGTGCAATCATTAAATAGTTCGTACGTAACGACAATCGAGTTTTTAGTGTTATCAAAAATAACAGGTCCATTACCACATACACCTACACGCACCGTAAGCATTCCCGACAACGTTAATATTGCAGACCCATTATTTAATTATCCGGGCAATATCGATGTTCTTATCGGAGGTGATACCTATTGGGATATAATGTGCGATGAGAAATTAAAAACCAAAGACGGTCCGTATTTGCAAAAAACGAGGTGTGTTACCCTGGCACCCCAAGGTCAAAATTTCGACTTGAAAACTGTTTGGTATTATGTAATTTATTATGTAACATTTTGTAACCGCAAAAAAAGATTTTGTAACCACATCGGTGCCCCGGAAAACGGCGTTTCAAGTTCCGGGTGCCAGGGTAACGTTACCCCAGCACCCCAAACATTAAGTAATGGTTACAAAATGTTACATAATACCAAACAGTTTTCAAGTCGAAATTTTGACCTTGGGGTGCCAGGGTAACACACCTCAAAAAACGTTATTAGGATGGGTAGTCGTAGGAAAAACAAATAGAGTACAGAAAACATAGGTACTTTTTACGTCTTCCATGACTTAAGTAGTATTATGAGATATCAGATCTGTCTGTACTCTGTAAACTATAGTGTATAATATGCATCAGTGCATCACATTCCAATAAGTGTTTAATATTTAATAACAATTCATATGAACAATTCGGTCAACTTCAAACTTAATTGATGACGACGCGGTATTTGGACGTTAAGTCTGATTCGGAATAATTAATTCGATGTAAAAGTTCAAACCTGGAATGTGCCACGAAAAAACGAAATAAGATAACGTTTCAATTATCTTGACGTATTCATTGTGTTTGTACAATTTTATTATACTCAATGAGAAAGCAATATGTGAGTTACCTCAATCGATATACAACCCACGAAATTGCGTTTATGGAAACACGCGCCATATTCAAATGTACACTCGTAAAATACACATTTAATGTAAATATAATATTCTAATATGCATATAAACCGTAAGAAAAAAAAAAGTTTTAAACAATGGTTTTTTTTTTTTGTTAAACCCATCGCGCGTAAATATAATAATAATATTACATAAAAACAACAAACACGCGACAAATTATTACCTACACTCATCGGCGGAAAACGCCTAGACGTATATTTATCATAAGTATGTAGGTACTACACCAGCGGACCAAAAACTTTGCGTCCTTGGCTGCAGAAAAAACGCGAGTTTTATCGTGCTCAACGCGTGGTAGGTAGGTATATACAATTAACGTCGAATTTTAAACTTAGTATATCTATTACCTATTACGACACTACTACCTAGGTATTATTAAATACCTAATAATTCGCTATGAAGATAAATACAGTTGCATCTCATAATGTCCTTGGAAAGAAATGTTTACAGGATGAGCCCCCACGTCTCCACGAAATATAATATTATACGATTCTGGCGTGGACTTTATACTTATCTGACGCGGTAGACGGTAAATCCGTTGATGTTGTAGTAGTTGTCATTGATATTGTTACCTGGGTAAATACCATTCACTACAAGCCAAATAACTTCTTAAAAAATATAAGAATTTCAATCCAAATTTTAATTTGTTTTTACAATGAACAAAAAAAATAAAATTGTAAACATAATTCGCATGACGGCCAACCTATAAGTGACATCCGCGTAATTATTATTTTATTCACGTTTAGTGACGAGATGTTCTTGTATCAGTTATTAGGTAGTTGTGTGACATACCGAAACCATCTTAGCTGTCGTCCACATCCGGTCTTACAGACCGTATAAAAGTCGCTCGAGATCAGACTCATTGTATAACTGTATAGAGAAGTTCAATTTAACGATGGCGTATGGCTTAGGAAACACGCCTGTCGTAGGCCGACAGATGGCTAGTGGAGGAATCAATCAACGAACTTGTCTCGATGAACATTAAACATTTGTATCTAATATAAAAACTTTGGGCTATAATATATGGTTAGTGCGTAACGTAGTTAAATATTTTTAATTAAAACAAAATATAATTAGAAAAACTTTCCCAAATAAAATAAGATGTATTTATAAATACACATATAAGTTAGGCATAAATATCTAAATCAATATTAGACTGTTTATATGGCAATACCTACTATATGAAACTAATATTATATATAACTAGACCACTTAATTTTTCAATTGAAACATAAGGTAATATCAAATAATAAAATACACATTATCATATTTTCTTTCTGGATTTTTACAGGCCTTTAAGGCCCATCGCCGCAACAACATATTGTTTCCAAATATACATTATCATTTAACACTTAATTTTGAACTAAATTCTAAAAAAAAAATAAGTAAACACAAAATAGGTAAACTAGCTGATAACTGTTATAAAATCACATTTAAATAATGCTCAAATAATAATTAATTGATAGTCATTAAACATTAAACAAATAATTTTAAAAGTATACGTATACTATTAGGTTTATATAATAATTAAAAAATAAGGTTTTTAGAAAAAAATTCTTGTTTTTATTAAATTTAAAATAAATTTAACATATTTTTTCATAAGGTATGTGTTTGTACAGTTTGGACTTTTTTAAAAAAAGGCCTTTAACATTGAAATTGATGTAAAGTTTTCTAAAATTGTATTATAGACTATTTTTAACCTTTTTTTAAGCGTTTTCCTTCAGTTTTACTAGTATGAACATTGAACATTGAACAATTGTACCTAGGTTAATAATTGTTTTTTTTTTTTTTTACTGAATTCCGATCTAAATTCAATAACAAAATTAATATTGTAGTTATTTGTTCGATACAATCGACATGTTGACAAAAGAAGATCCTCTTCAATGCTCATATATTGTGGGGTTGCGCTTAGTAACAGTAACAGTAAAACATATCTTAGCAGAGTACCATCGACAAATGAAGGATTACAGAAAACACAACATTTCCGCGCACCATGAACGAAGCGCTGGGACCAAATATCGAAAAAATTTGAAAATTGTTAGCCTTTATTCTAAGAGAAGCGGACGTATGTGATAATATATATTAAAAAAAACCCACACATCTATTTGATAACACTTATCTCTCACCAGGGCCGGTTTTAAGGGGGGGCACCGGTGGGCAATTGCCCGGGGGCGGCACACTTAGGGGGCGGCAAAATTATCACAGATAAAATAAACAAAAAATTAATTTTTTTTTTGTTAAAAGGAAGATTTCTAAAAAACCACATTTTATTATTATTTATTTTTTAAATTCACATATGGATACATTTATTTTTACCTATATTTTATCATTTTAAATAAAGAAAAATAAACGTTATTAAATAAGTAGGTAGGTATAGTGGTAGTATGGTAGTATAGTGTAATATTTTTACTAGTAAACTGTAAAACTAGACGTATAGTATAATTGCGTTGGCCCGTATTGACAAATCAGGATTGTCGATTGTGGGAATTATCAAAATAAAACTATTTTTAACAATAGTCGACGACTGATCGGCTTCTAAGAAATATGTAAAATGTTTAAATGTAGATTGTAGATAATAATAATTTTGTGTTGTTGAATGTTGACTGCTGAATAAAGATACATATTGATAATTTATTTTATTTTATTTTGTCACCAAATGAAGCAAATCGTTCTATACTTTTATTATTATTGTGCAAGTACGAGTATATGTTTCCGTATATGTTTGACAGTTTGAATTGATACTTTGAATTTTATTCTAATTTATTATAAGGTAAGTTGATTTAGTTTATTATAAATTATAATATTTAATATATACGATTCAGAAGTTGTTGCAATTGTATATTGTAGTATTTACTTACGTCTTACCTACTAAAATACATTTGTGTCATTTCATATCATACAACTTGCTAAACTCTATATTATGTCAGTGACTATTACCTACATACTATGTACCTACATAATTTAAATCTCTATAAGTGAACTAATATAATAGAAATAAGAGTTTACTGTTTTTTGAATTGTTATATAAAATAAAATATTATTATTATTATTATATTATTTATAATAGTATTAAAACTTTCAACTTTATAATTGATATTATAAGGTTGTGCCAGTTAAGGTAGGTACACTACAATTACACAGTTTAGGTTCACTTAAATTACATTGTAAATCTGCATACAATTATTGGATATATTTATATGCTTATATATTTATACATTATACATATGAATTGAATGCAGTAATTTAGCCATAGTAGCAAGTAGGTAAATAATAATTAATAAGTAAGACTAGGTAAGTTTAATTGTGTCATAACAATTTTTAGTTGAAATTATACTTTAATGTGCCTGCAATCGTAAGGAGGCAAAAAAAAAAGAAGGAAAAACTTAATGAAGTTATAAAAAAAACAAACAAAATAAATACCATGTTTAAACTTAAAAGAGAAGAGCATAGTGAGAACCATGGTAGCTTGGACAATGTTGATCACAATATAAAGTAAGTTTTCGTTTATGTTTTGTGATATAAATATATAATAGATTATAATAATAGTAATTATAAATTATAATTTACTGTTGAATTTGATTATAGTGAGCCTTCCTCAGTTGAAGCTGTTGTTACAAGTGAAGAACATGATATTAATGACTCCGTAATGTTAGAAATACCAGGGTATGTATTTTATAATGTTTTATTTTTAATTTAAAGTTATACTTATACAGAATAGGTAATTATTTTAAATATTTTACATTTCACACAGTTGAATAATGGTATATTAGTGAATCAAACAGACTGTTTAGAACTAATTTTATAATAATTTAAATTATTATAATAATGTATATAATATGTATAAATATATTATATTTTATTATAATTTACTGTTGAATTTGATTATAGTGAGCCTTCCTCAGTTGAAGCTGTTGTTACAAGTGAAGAACATGATATTAATGACTCCGGAGTGTTAGAAATACCAGGGTATGTATTTTATAATGTTTTATTTTTAATTTTATACTTATACAGTTATACAGAATAGGTACTTATATTATTTGATCTATAGATATATAGAATATGAAGGGTCCAGTGCAACAACCTGGTATGTCCACTTTTTCAAAAAAATTTTTATCGTGGTTTCTTTATGAGGAAATAAATCTATACAATTCGGTGTAACAAACTGGTATGTCCGATTATTAGTTACGGAGATATAAGCAAAATGGACTTACCCGGTTATTTCATTTCAGAGCAAGAACCTGGTATGTCCGGACACTCAAGGTTTATGCTCCGAAATTAATTATGTTGGTTATACTGATAAATGATAAAAATCAATTTTATGAGCAAGAACATGGTAAGTCCATACATTTATCCTATTATAAGGTCATAACTTTTTTTGTGTTATTATAATTGTAATTTTAATTCATATTATTGATTCATAATAATGAATGCTATATTTTTTCAAAATAAATATAAAAAATACCACACATATTAACAATATAATAAATTGTATATCTTACTAAAAATGAAAAAAACCAAATTTCAGAGCAAGAAACCTGGTAAGTCCATAAATTTATCTTATTTATAGGTCATAACATTTTTTGTGTTAATATAATTATAATTTGAATACATAATATCAATAAAGAAAAAGGAATGCTAAATGTTTTCTATATAAACATAAAGTGTATGACAAATATTAAAGAATTTAAATGTTTTTTTCTTCTCCTGAACAATTTCCATAAGTGGACATACCAGGTTGTTGCACTGGACCCTTCATATATACTATATATATATCGTACTATATTATTTTAAAGCCTTTATCATCTTAATAATAGTACATTGGAACATGTAATTTGTATTCAAATGTTAAATTACTCATCTATAATTAGATTATTGTTTTATTATCATTTGTAGGTCAGATCCAGCTGAATGGAAAATAAATTCATGTACTATTGATTACATATGTCAAAATGGATTTAGCCAAAATTACTTGCAATATTAAATATTGAATCAGAAATAACAAAACAAATTAAATATGAAGATATTATAGATCATTTTGCTGATATTCAATCAAGAAAAAAATTGTAAAATAAACAATAAATATTATTATATTACTATATTATAGTACATATTATTAATTGTATATATTATCATTCATTATTATTTGAATCGTGGAAGATTCTAGGTAGATAGTACCTAAGTCCTAAGTTATAAATTAGTTACTTATTTTTTTTTTTGTATGATTTACCTATTATTCAAAATATTATATTGGAATGCATACGTACCTAGTTAAAATTGCTAAAAATTAACTGCAAATTAAATTGTCAATGAGAAAGGGAAACATAAAAATTTATTAATTTTATCCCCCCCACCAAAAAAACAAAAAATAGCCACCACTTCTATGGTATTAAAAAAAATGTGTTGGAAAGGGGCGCCATAAATATTGTGCCCGGGGGCGAAAAATTCCTAAATAAGGCCCTGTCTCTCACTCTTAACAAATGTATTCTTTTTTTTTCTTCATCTTTTTCTTATTATTAGTAACATACTAACATATAATGACTATTAATGATATAATTTTTTATTTTATTTTTTTATTCAAATAAATAAGCCTCGGCGTCTTGGCATACAAGGAGTTTAAGGTTAATAATTTTTAAGGATATAGTATTTAGATTTTATATAAATAAGAACAGATTATAAACTATTGATAAGATTGGTTTTAATTAAAAAAAGTAATCATGACGTGACTTATAGTATCTGGATGGAGATCTTCCGACATGATATTTTATACTCCTGCAGCTTCTCGTTTGTTTGTTTTATAGAAATGACATTCGGATACAATGTGTTTGATTGATAGGAGTGTACTGCAACTGGCGCATATGGGTGGGTCTTCTTGCTTCATCAAGTACTGGTACGTTAATTTTAGATAAAATTTATTTTATAATGTAATATATAATGCCAAATAACCAAAGGCTGGGCATTAACGCGTTAATAAGTTAAAGTTAAGTTAATATAACTTTTTAACTAAATAAGTTATTTTTTTTATGTTTATTAACTTAATTAATAACTTTAGGAGCTTTCAAATTAACTTTTAATTAACTTGAGTTAATTTTACATTTAAACAAGTTAAGTTAATTTAATTTAATTTTGTGAACTATTGTAGGAATACAAATTGCTGGTACCTAGGTACACATTTTGTAAGGTTATAAGTATGCTAACAAAATGTGTACTGTAAGCTTTTGCATACATAAAATAGTAATAGTTCTTTGGTCTAATAACATGAACAATTGTTGGTACCAATTATTTTAATTTTACATATAAAAAAACCACTGTCCACTAGCCTAATCGCTGACTTTGCCGATGACAAAGCTATTATAACCAACAGTCATGATCCATCCATTGCATCCTCGCATATCCAAGAACACCTATCCCTCCTCGAAAAATGGTATAAGGAGTGGGGTGTGAAAATAAATGAACCTAAATCTATACAATGTACCTTCACTCTTAGGAAGGGAATATGCCCACCTATTACTTTAAATGAGCAAATCTTGCCAACCGCGCAGAGCACACGCTATCTAGGCATAGTTATTGATCAACGCCTCACATGGTCTCCTCATATTCACAGCAAACTCCTATCCCTAAACAATCGGTTTCGTCTTCTTCGCTCTCTCCTAACCTCCAACCACATAAAACTTCCAATCAAGCTTCTAATATATAAACTTTATCTTAAACCAATGTGGACGTACGGAATCCAATTATGGGGCCCTGCAAAAATTTCAAACACTAACCGTATTCAACGCTTCCAATCCAAAACGCTCCGAGCTATAACTAAAGCACCTTTTTACGTGTCCAACCAGACCCTACATAACGATCTTGCCATCTCACCCGTCTGCGATGTAGCTAGAACTTTTTATAGACGATTTAACTTATCTGCTAAAAACCATGATAATCCTCTAATCAAAGAACTTGCGTCGGCAAACATACCCGACAATCCTAGGAAAAGACTAAAAAGGCGTTGGTGTCGGGACCTACTAATTTAGTTAATTGCCTAATTTTAATTAAATATTACTTTATTGTTAACTTATAGAAATGTATATTAAAGCTGACAAAGTGTCTTCACTGGAAGGCTTCTTAAATCTGTCCTTTCTTCAAGTCACTTTATTCACTTATCTATTTTACTTATTGTTCAATTTTATGTAACAGATTGTAAATAAAAAAAAAAAAAACATATAAAAAAACAAGAAACTTTTTTTAACTTAACTTGAGTTAAAAAGTTAATATTAAATTTTGGTTAACTCTTAACTTAATTCAATTGATAGAACATTTTTGAATTAACTTTTAACGATTAACTTGATTTAGATTTTAATTTAACTTAACTTAACTGAGTTAAAAAAAAATCATTGACGTGCCCAGCCTTGCTGAAATAACCAAATAACTAATAACCTTTGTTGTTGAAGTTATTAAAGTTCAATGAAAAAAAAACCATAGATTTGTATCGACATAGCGTGTAAAACGTAATATTTAAATACACATACTTAACATATACATGAGTGTACATGCAGGCCGAATTCAATACGCCAAGTGACGTTATATATTTTACGAATAATATAGTTATATGTTATTATTTCGTATGTAGGTGAAACGGTGTACGAATGACGCGATATAGACAACAGTGGTGTAACATAATAACTATAATAACCATATATTTCGAGTTTTCAACATAAATGGTATTTTTTTTTTTTTGATACCGAAAGACATCATAACTCAATATTAATGCTATAATAATATTATAGCCTGATGGAATTCTACTATATACAATCATGTAGTAAATTATTGATTTAACTAATAAATATGTTGATATATACTTACGGATGTATCATCTGTATACAATCTTAAGATGATTCACTCAGTAGATATTATGCTCACGCTATTTTTTCTTAAAAATGCAATTATTCAAAATATGATTTTAAATTTTTGTAAATATTCTTAAAAATCATGTATTAAAATTCTTGAGATTTTTGTACTTTATTATATAAAGGGTTTGGAGGCTATGTGGGTTAAGGGGAATATTTTGGTCTTTAATTTATATTAATATAATAATAAATCAACATTTAGAATTTGTAAAAATGGCACAATTATAATATGAATAATAGTCGGAAAATATTACATTCTATACCTATTATATAGGTATATATATATATATATATATATTTTGGCACTTTTTAAGGACGCCATATTTTTATCCTTAACATAAAATTTAAATAGTATGAGAATTTACTCGTTCGGATTTTTAGTAAGGCACTTATATGAAAAAAATTAATTTGCTGCATTATCACAAGACACTTATTAAGTACATACAAATAATCTAAGAATTTAAATATATTTCAAAATTTCAAAAATTAGAATTTAAATAAATTCAATAATAATTGCAAAAACGGAGAAAGTATGCTAAGTGAATCACCCTGTATGCAGCATTTACGAGTATATTTATATCCCAATCTGGTTTTTAAATTATACGGTACACGTCTAAATGGACGTACATAATTATATATTATTATAATGTATCATTTCTTGATCTGTGTGAAATGAACCTGTGATTTCGATTCAAAAATGTTTAATATTAATAATTGTTTTGTTTTATGTTCTTTTAACTACAACAACGTTTGATTAGATTATAATTGAATGTCAATAATATGAACCGAAGACGTATAATGCGTTTAATCATACGGTCGGTATGTTCGAAGAGGAATAATATGTGAGTTTATTACGACTACTCGCTGGGCTGAATTTACGAGAAACTGTGACGTAGACAAACGTTCAAGTGTTGAATTCATATACATATACAGGACAACACGTCGTCGAATGAAATATTTATCAACCAAAAATTTAATATCCTTAATGTTTATAATATACTATCATTATGTGTTATGTAACAATTGGTACAATGTCGATTGTAGTATGATATTTTTTATTGACTTTTAAATTTTAATGTAATGGTAAGGTCGTTTTTAGTCGGAAACGGAATGATATAATATTAAACAGTATTTATGCGTTTGAAAGCAGATTTAACACTAAGACATGTTGATTACAATAATATGTTATAATATGTTCTTCCGCAGTGAATCTATTGGGGGGTCTGAATCGAATCGTAACATATGTCCCCTAATAGGTTAAAAATTATTATCGAGCTCCGTCCACTTTAGTATCACGTTTACAACATTCATATTATAAAATATAATATATATTATAACGATTTGTTCTTGTATCGTCTTACGTATATGGGACACGTCGGTCGTTAAAATCTCTCATCATTTTATTCGACCAAATTTTCCTCAAGCCGCAACGTAAATTTATAACAATCACTGTGCCTCTTCTTAACATAAAGATATACACAAATACAACATAATATTTACTGGCTATGACTGACAAGTGACAAGTCACTTCATGGACTATTAAAGTACAAAACTGTTTTGTAAGATAAAAATTCATTTTTCCATCATTTCTAAAATATTAAATTGTCATAATGATATAACCTATATTACCATATTGATGGCCAAGACGATAGACAAACATCAAATATTACAGTTAAACTCATCTTGATTAATTTTTTTTTTAGTCGACATATTAATATATATGTATAATATGTATATATAAATACTCATTATTGATTTCTTAAACTGACGTCTAGATCTGAACGAAGACAAATTTAGAAAATACCTGGTCATTTTATAGTGATATATTCAGATGTTATATTATGTGATTGACAAACAGTTTGGGTATACTTCTGCAGGTGTATTGTCTCGAATATATATTATGTTTTTACTTATTATATTATATGAAGCTCACGTATTTTTTCGCTCGAGGACATTGTTTTTTCGAGACATATCTAGAGGGTGGGGTTCTTGGGGTTTGTCACCTTCCACTCCATTCCCAATAGTTGTTAAATATGAACTAAAAATTCATTATTATGAGACCCCTCAACGGCCTTTCACCCAAAATAAAATTCTGGATTCTGGATTCTGGATACGCAACTGATGGGTGACAAGTGACATTTTATCATGTTACGAATAGTGTTTTCCTAAACAAATTCATCGTTTTTTTCGGAGGGAAAACGTTGCGAAAATGATACCTCCGCGATACCATTATGTAAATAGTCATCGTAATAATATGTATGGTAATTATACGATACCATACATAGTTATACAATAAACAGTATTCTCACTTTAAACTTTCATTCATTTGTGCAATTTCGACAGTCACAGTTTGTTCACCATATTTTATTTTTTATTCGGTTTTGTTTTTCTCGGAACACTTCATATTATAATAATGTACAAACGCTCACATAGCAGGGACAGGACAGGTGACGTTTTTATATTTTGTATTTCGAAATACAATAATAGTTGCATAAAAACAGTCGCACTGCATATTGCATTGCATATACATACCTACCTTTACAGAGTGTCCCACGATGATTAACCCATTGCGATATCTCCCGAAATAATGAAATTATCAAAATTCTGTTTTTGTAATAAAAATCACAGGGGTAAAGACTGCAATTATTTCATATTTTAATTTATTTTAATGTTTTGATAAAAAAGTTAAAAAATATATTTTATTATTTAATTATTTCCAAAAAACTTCACTGCAGCCATTTTGTAGAGATTATTTTTCTGAAAATATTGATATTTCAAAATTTTACTTTAATTTATTTTCTGATTTTTAATTTTTTTTTTTTTTAATTTCGAGAAAAATTGCGAATTATTTAGCACCGTAGTGTTATCAAACATGTGAAACGCTGTGTGCTCGTACAGCCGACCGAACGATTTCAGTGTGCTAGTTATAATCAAATTTTATTTCTTCAAAATTAGAAAAAATATTAAAAATCAGGCAAGTAATAAAAATAAAATGTTGAAACGTCATTATTTTCAGAAATATAAACTCTACAAAATGACTGCAGTGATTTTTTTCGGAAATAATTAAATAATTAAATATATTTTTTAACTTTTTTATCAAAACATTAAAATAAATTAAAATATGAAATAATTGCAGTCTTTATCTCTGTCAGTTTTATTACAAAACCAGAATTTTGATATTTCCATTATTTCGGGAGATATCAGAATGGGTAAATTCTCGCGGGACACCCTAGCTGTATATAGGTACATATAGACCTCAGACCTAGTAGTTTATATAGAACTACATGTTCCGTATCATTATTTATGGATAAACGGACCGGCCTCGTAGAATCATAATAATATGTAATGTGCAGCAGTTTATTTGGTTTGTTTATAAATATTTATAGTTGTCGTTTTTATAATTATTTATAAGGTTTCGGCAGGAGCCACTTATAAATCTATATAAATATTGTTGCATATACAATGTTTCAAGTACGACACCGCCGTCCCAACGTGTGTGTAAAAATAAAATTCAGTGTATTCAAAAAGCTATATATACCTACACATTTTAATACACATTGCATTTCCTGTGCACTTTGATGTGAAATAACGTAATAATATGTACAATATGTGCATAGTACATACCTAATATATTATAATATACTTAGGTACCCTTGCGGTGCACGCGCATATTATTATAATATGATATTTATAATAAATGGCTGTTTATAGATACACGTCGCATAATATCGTAAACGCACCTTATAATATTATTGTAATTTGGATAGGGGAGACCATATCGTTAAAACGTTAAAATCGAATTCATGTTAGACCTACTCTACTGCAGTAGTTGTCGTCGTCGTCGTCGTCGAATAAACATATTATTATGCCGCAATAGTGCGCTCATTAATCTGATAATGTTTTATCATCGTAACGAATAACAAGTGTTTTCACACCGAAAAACTAATCGAGACCAAATATACACACATTTTTTATTATTATCCAGAGACCATTATACAAGGCTACAACTGATGTCTGAAAGTGGCTGACGGCTGATTTTTCAGTCACATCGAAATCGTGATAAATCATCACATCCTAGGGTGAAAACCGATGTATTGTGAATGACGTGTACGACTCACGAGCCTACGATAATGCCTTTGTAATCGGTTCGGATTGATTTCGTCATGATAAAGATACGTCTTCTGTTTTCGTTTTATCTTTACAACAGCTACTGTTTTTCGTGACGTGTTAATTTTTATTTAATTTCAGCGCTTTTCTAATCATTTTAAGCATAGTAAATACTACATTAAAGCGAAACTATGAATGTGAAAAGATTTTATTAGCCTAACGCTAGGTACCTATATAAATTGCAGTACTTACGTCACTACCGCCGCAGTGTTTGTTATGAGTCTTAATATTATAGACAAATGTTGTTTTAATAGGTAATACTTATTCGTGTAGTTATACTGAACATTCTGAGATCGGATTAAAATGTAGATAATCATTATAGATTGTTGTATAACACTATAACGTACAAATTACTCAAATAGCACAGAAAAAAAAACTGCTCTAACAATTGTTTTTTGTTTACAATATCAAAACGTAAAACAATGTTAACAGTAAACACATTGAGTATTTTAATATGTTGTGTACTTCTCTATGTGTATTAACACTATAAACTTATTGTTATTATTATTATTATTTTAAACCTTACACAAAAGATGATTTACGCGAGTTGAATTTGTGAAATATCATGCCTCGGTTTTTAGTTCGTGGTGTACCTTATTCGCCTATTGCAGATCGATTTTTGGGAACTCTTAAGCTCCCCTCGTCCCTACATGAAAAAACGTCTGATTTTCAAAAAGAAACTTGCACCTGGTGTCTCCCTTTTAGACTGTTGATTGAGAACATATATTCATTTATCTCCCCATTCAGCTGCAATCGCGCGTACAACGATAAAGTTTTCGGAAACAGAACATATTATAAATGTATGTACCAAATAAACAGAGTGGATGATTAACCGCGTATATTATTCGGTTTCTATAATAGTACACAACTATTTTGTCATGAAAATTTTAAAGTATACGTTTGAAAACCGAAGTAATAACCGTTATGATATCTATAAATATCGTTGTATGAGTATTGAATTTACGTAGCACAAAAATTAATTTTCAATCTTATTAGTTTTTGGGAATAAGCAGTAAGTTATTTGAAAATGTTAGGTGTTCACAATCGTACGATAAAAATGGTTTAACGGTTTTCTCAAAATAGTACCTACTCGTAGTGACTATACAACACTACTTCACCTTGATTCAAAATTAATCGATTGATTATTCGTATATTTCGTGGATACACATCATATGTACGTATAATAATTAATATCATAGTATTATTATATATTATATTATAATCTCTTAAATTCTAATGAACATAATATTGCATTACACTCTAAGTCATCTGTAGTTAAAAATGTGGCTTACAGAACAATATTTATAATAGTTTCAATGACATTTTAATAAGAAGGGATTAATACGAGACTTGGAAACTAGACTTGATGACATCTTTGTATTACAACTTACAACACAACGACCGGGAACATTTATATATAAAAGAAATTTATCAGACACATGGAAAGTAGAATATTATTGGTGAATGAGTTGTTTAAAATATGTCCAAAAGACTACCTACATTATATAAACATTAAATCAATGTTGTTTTTTAGTTATTAAATGGAATTTTAAACTAACTAAAAAAACGCAAAGCGATGATAATATTATATATTATGATAGTGTTATAATATAGCGATCGAATAACGTAAAATAAGATATTATTATGCTGTCATGTTACCTAACTTTTTTTTAATTTTGTGTAAATATTGTACTGATAAGTGTACCTATAGGGCTATAGAACAATCTCAAATTCAATACATTGATTTTGCCACTGTACACTCTAAACGCAGTTATTTCGAAATAATTATCATTTACTAAAGCCAATAACAGCCAATGGGCGTTCATAATAATATGAACCCGACGGTTTATCATGCGATTTTTATATTATATCTATCTACTGGTTAGATTTTTAAAGCCGAGACAGTAACTTAATATGATGTGATAGTATATAACATTAAGTCGCGGTGTAAGTTTATAATAATTTGAAATTTCCATTCGTAATAATAATATTATATATTGAATAACCACGTGTCCTTATGATAGTAGAGTAGAACAATGGCATATTATAAACATTTATAAACAGTGTTAACAAAAATAATGCGGGCTCATATACCTATGTAGTTTTCATTGTTTTTGACTGTACGTGACTATTTACTTACGATGATAATATCGGATAACACAACAAAGCTTTATAATAATATCATTCTCCGGTGGTATATCAAAGTCAATCCTGAATATTTGAATTTGTTCAATCGCATGACGTGTATGATATTTTAAATCGAATTATACATGTAGATCTGCCTGTGAAAGAGAAACATACCGACCTTGCTATTTTACTAGAACATAAAATTGTGTGATCTAAAAAACGATTTACCAATACAATAGGTGTGAACTAGAATTGATGACGAATTCAAACTATTAGAAATTCCAGTCTAAATATTGATGTTTTATTATTAAATATAGATCAAATTAATGTGAAGATCAAACTATAGAATCATCGGGAATGTCATTTTGATGTGTATAGCATCTGAATGGAAAAAACCTGTTAACGACAATCCGAAAAAATAATTGAATTCGTACAATTTCACATATCATCATAATAATATATACTGACATAAATAAAAATAATATAAACCATGTTCCAAAAATCCAAAGTGAATTCACTAACAATATATAGTGTGAATACTAATGGTTTTTTTTTTTAGTCAAATAACCCTTATTAACTATAAAAACTTCACAAATTAATTTAAATAAATTAAAAAAAATTAAAAAAAATTCAGTACGACATTTGTGCATGCAAAATAAAACTAATTACTTTGATATAATATTCATGTCCGTGTTTTCGTCTATACACTACGTATATAAACTGGATTTATTTATTACAATTTATAAACATTATTACTTTAATGGGTTTGGTCAGAAATTATATATGTGATGATAATATTATGTTTTATAAAGTCCATACAATCATGCATATTAACGATGTACTGAGGTATTCATTAGCTTCTCGATTTATGATTAGAACAAGGCGTTAGCGTTTTGAAAAGTTTCCACTGGATTTTTATCAGAGTGCACAGTAATGCTAGCCAGCGAAATACAGTTTTCCAGTCACAAATAAGTAATAAACTTAACGTCTATACTTGCACCATGTGTTTGTGTAATACCAATATAAATGCGATACCAAAATAAAATTATGGTTTGAACCAAAATATACATATGTACGTTGTATATGTAAATGGTGATATACGATCATAGGTCTATAGATATATATAGGTAAAATTATAATTTACAGGACGTAGTATTGTATATAAATAATTTTAACTGCTCAGTTGAAAATCTATTACTCTGTTTTACCACCGTTCGATTTTCGTGACAAACTGTTAGCAATTGTTAATCATTGTTGTTCGGAAAATAAAACATGAAATTGGCTTGTCTTATTCTGAAATTTCATGGCGTTGCATATTTGAATGCACTCAAAAACACCAGCACCTATATGTGATACTTGCAACGTAACTCTATCAATTGAACATATCGTAATCACTAATCACCTGCCCCTAATACACTGAAGCACGCAAGATACTCCAAAATCCTGCATCACTCTATCAAGCCTTCAAAGAAGAAAACACAGCTGCAATCAGTACATTTTTCCATAATACAAACACTAAATACCCATTGTAAATAATAACTATAATAATGTAGTAAAATGTATTCCAAAATTTAATGTACACATATTTATATATATGTATTTTCCTTTCTTTTTCTTGTATACATTTTGATTGAAGTAGGCTAACAACCTGTGTTGTTGAAGCCTTAATAAACTTAAAAAAAAAAATACATAGTATTATATTGATACTTATTGGCGCTATTTTCAACTTGTTAAAAATTTAATCTCAAGACGGTTTTGACATCTTACCTTACAAAGGAAAAATTCGGTTCAAAAGTTAAACATTTAATTAATATAACTTGTCTCGTTTAAAAAATTTGAATTTGATTTATTATTTTTAATTTTGAGAAATTTGTATTGTTACTTTAGAATATTATTGTATTGTAACAGTCTTATATCATTAATGATATATACAATTGTTTATACCTACTTACAACTTACAGTTACATGTCACTGTACCTAACACTTGTAGTTATTTATCATTGAAGTATTTAATAATATATATATATAGTGTTATGTACCTATATGAATTAAAAATGTGCCCAGATCGTTATGCAAACAATGAAATAAAATTATATAGTATTCACGATGATATATATGTATAATACCAGTGGTGCGTACCTACACCGCAACGAGTGACTTTTTGTTCGACAAGGGTTGTCACCGCCTCGCCGACGCCGCCTAGGGTGGGTTTTCTGGAAAGGCGTCGGCGGCGTTAAAGATACTCTTTTCGTCGTAAAACGACATAAAAGCGAAAATAATACACACACATACACATATACGCGTATTTATATATATAAAATATTATATTATATTATGTAACAACAATATGCAGCACGCGAGCCACACATCGTTTTTTAATAGGCTTTTAAGGGGTCTCGCCTCGTATGTTATACAATAATGTATTATTATTATGTATATACGCGTTGTGTATTATACTAATACTAATAATAATAATGCATATAATGCGTAAAGTAGTAGCAGTAGTAGTAGTCGCGGGATCCGTCGTCGGGAGGCGCGACACAAGATTTCTGTCGTCAAGACAATCGCGACGGGGGACGATTTTTACGACGAGGGAGACTATGCAGTTGCAGCAGCGGCGTCCTCGTGCTCGGCCGTACGAGTTGCGGATTTATTTGACGTTTTTACGGTTCCGTGGCTCGCGCCCGTCTTAAATCTCTACCTCGTATCACACGTAATAATAATAATAATATATAACAACAATATTAGGCAGATGCATATATTGCGCGCAGGTTATATTATAGTATAATACCTAATACGAGTATATAGTGCGACGTAGCTGCAGTCACGTATATTGTGGGCATACGCGAGCGACCCTCCGCCGCCGCCGCCGTAAAAGAGAAATTGCCAAGACACCGGGCAGCACAAGACCTACGACGCCGCGACCTAGTGAAATGAATAAATAAAATGTAAAAAAAAAAATGTACAGAAAAAGCAGATGTTCTTTGCGAATATATATATAATATAATAATGTATATAAACTACATAAGAGTGGTGCGCGCCAGGTGAGAGGCCGCCGCCGCGCACGAGAACCCCGCTATATTATATATGGGTAGGTACGTGTAGGGTACGACGTATTATACAGTTTTTATATACACATAATATTATGTTGTATTGTTGGCCCAGATTTCGAGGAACAATCCTCCTCCTCCTCCTCCTTCTTTTCGGTCCCTCGCCACCGATTCTCGATCCCCCTTGCTTTCGCGCGCCGACCACGACACCCCCTTCCCACACACACAGCCCAGAATCTTTAGCAGGGGGGTTTCTTTGTGCGAAGCCAACCGTCTACCGAGACTCCACCACTATAATATTTATATTTATATATATTATATAGTCTTCTCACTCGCTCACCCCCAAACCTACACGTTACCCCCTTTCCGTCGTAGAATGCTAAAACACCGGCCCGGGGGGGACACTCTCTGGGGTTAGTCCAAGCTCCGACTATACGCATTGTATACGAGTATACGCATTATTATAATTTTATTATTATTATTATTATTATTATTATTATTATAATACATGCACGATTGCGAAACCCTTTAAGTCTGAGAATGAGCGCTCCACAGAACGCGGTTTAAAAGTCACACTTCAAAAGTTTCACTATTCTCACTTGTAGTTATCGACCTTATTTCAAACAGTGGACGAATAGGTAAGACGTATGGTTGAACACTCCATAGTATATAACGTGCCTGCACCCTACTATAATATTGCCTTAAATATTAAAACATATTTTTTTAAATATTGATTTTTATTGATTCAAAAGTCAAAACTTATCAAGATATTCTTCAACAATGGTTTTACAAAAATTTAAAATGTAACACGTATAATGTCGAAACTAGTTTTCAAAACTTATTTTACTTAGATCAGTCTTATAAATTATAAATGTTATTTTAATTATTAATTACTGAAATAATTTTCAACTCAAAATAGCGCCCACGTCTTCCAAACCCATGATGATGGATTTATTATTATTATTATTATCATATCATCTGTTTATTTTAAACAACTCAGAAACTACTAGTTAGAATTTTGGTTTTGATACGTCGACATTTTCAGAAAAATTATCGATTAAACAATTTTCAGTAGGTATAAATAACTAATAAGGAGATTCTTACTTGAAAATCAGAAGTCATTTTCTCCAAAAGACAATCCTTAAGTATAGTGAAACACCAATAATACTAAAATAATATTACGATATTTTATAGTAAAATTATTGAAAATTCTAAAAATAACTATATACGTTTTCGAATAACTATGCAGTATGCACTATTGAAGATATTAAATATGGTAGAGTGAATCATGTTTGGGAATAAGCCTGTAGATCGTGTCAGTCACCGTATTCGTATATTTTTCAACAAGTTTATATTTTTTCGCCAGAAAACCCCCTGTCTCGTATCGTTTACGGTGGCATAATATTATGATACATAACCTCATGACAGGTCGGACACGACGCATAAAAAGGTTCTCTGCATGTATCATCCGACGTATCAAAACGCTAATTTTTTTTTTTAAGGGGAACCCGCGGCAACATAGACCATTGGGTGTGCGGTGGTACGGTAGGGCTTATTTTGTATATTTGTCTCAGTAGGTTTTTAAGTGGGTAGGGTTGTAACACGTGTTTGTGTATGTGTGGCAAGGATATGCTGCTAAAAATCCCAGGTGGTCACCCATCCGGGAGCTAACAACTGCGGCCGGTACGTACGCTCAGTGCGTTTCCGCAGATTGAGCGTACGACCGCGCCTCACCAAGCCACAAAAATGCTAATTTATAATTCATTAATTGTTTTAATAATAATTATTATTATGCATCGCATATTGTAAGCGTTTTAACAGGTTTCGTTGTCTCTGTCATTGGTATATCATAATAATACCGCAATTATCATTTATATTATGAATGGCCTTATACGACGGCCCAATGATGAATAAGTCACTTGGTCCATTCATTCCCTCGTGAGCTGCAGCGGTAAGATAAAATATGTGTTATTATTTACGAACGTTTTTAATGTAGGCACCTCGATTTGTTTTACAATCATAATTGGTAATAAACTAATAACAATATTTAATGTACACGTTGCAGTAAACCACCGTTGTCGTACTTTTTATGAACGGAAGAAAAATGTGTTCGAACGTATTAATTTTTTTTTTACAACCGATTTGTATACGAAACCATAAAATTACAATCGTGATTTTCGTGATTACATAATAATAATATTATAATAATATAATAACCTGTGTTGGTGGCAGTGGTGGCACCCATCAGACATTCTCCAAACCGTTTTATATAATTATTATTATCTACGCGGAAAGAAAATAAGTCGTATCATAACGATAAAGTTTACATACATAATATGATATATATCATATTATGATGTCGGACATTATTAATCCGGCATAGTAATGACATTATTATAATATAATTATGTAACACGCGTAGTGTTTACTATCCGTCGGCGTCCTTTATTATATAATAAATAAAAATATAATAACATTATCTATATCGTCGTCGGCTATGGCCTTTGGGATGTTTACAATATGTATGATACCGTTACCACATTATACGAGGTCTTGACATAAGGTTAATGTTCCCGGCGACCTTGACCTTAGTTTATCATTGTGTGTTGTATCTTGTATAACATAATTACTACGAAAATATTTCCGTAAAGATTTTCGCTGTATATATAATTGTTGTACCTATTTCCAATTTCGCAATTATTTACAAATGCCATTGCTATTACCTACATTTTACATTACTATTTTATTTTATATATACCACAACATATTATATATTGCTTAAAAATTAAGACCATTGATTTCCAAACTTTTTTTGCGGAAATGTCTTTTAGCGGAAACGGGAATCGTACCTTTTTCGTTTTTGGCGGAAAAGGGCTATGGCGGAAACGGCCAATATTATTTTGGCGGAAACGGGTAACTCCCGTATTTTAAGTAGCACAAACTCAAGAAATGAATAATTGCTTTTTTGAAGAAAATAAAGTGGCTATATTATATATAATAATAGTATATAAAGATTTTGATTTCTTCAAATGGCTTAACTATTTTGTGCAACATTCAATAATTGTTAAAGGTAGGTATATCAAAATTTTTAGGTATAATACAAAATGATAAAAAATGTTATTTATCAAATAAAGTTTATCAATAATATCTCAAGCTGTGAAAACAGGGTACCTTTTATATGAATACATTTTTATTTTATTTTTATTAAAAATACGTAAATCTCGTGCTGTGCAGTTGTAGTTTGCAGTTGAACGTAAACTTGGAGAACAAAAAATATATTGTGTTCATATCGTCCGCGTCAGTACGAAATCAGTCGATATAGCTAGGCGTCGCGCGTCGGTGACTTAGCCGCCACACAACAACTACATTATATTATAATACATTATTATTATTACTATTAAAATATACTACACAACATTTGTGGTACGTGTGAACGTATTGGGCGGATGGCCAATGGGGAAATAAACTAATTTCGTCCAAAACTAGTTATGACGATTATAACGCGGAATGAGAATAATATTATACTATTGGGTACTTACTATTATAATATTTATGTCCATCGTACGCTTAAGTTTAAAAAATAAAGATTTTTTTTTGGTAGATATGTCAACCAAATACTCAAATTCAAAAGTATATTAAAGACTTATTTCATGTGTTTATACTACATTATAGACTAATAATTAGTCTTTATTTCAAACATATCGTGGGACATTGAGAAATTAAACTTAGTACTCTGGTTATATTATATATAATATGCACATATTAATATTACCTAATTAAACAATTTTGGTGAAATTATTCTATGAGATTTCAGAGTTTTTTTTTACAAATTTGAATTCTTAGTTATGTTTAACGAAGGACATTATTTTGATTTAACTTAAAAGCTTCAGCATACACGTTTTTATCTAGAAGAAGATGTTAAAAAAAAACTTGTTAAGTGCGATCAGGAGTCCCCTTGCTCCTCCCTTCCAATATCCACCAAAATCACAATCGCTGAAAGGTTTTGTTATAATGTAAAATATTTAAAAAGTGTTTAAATCGATATTGCACATTGCAGGAAGCAGGAATGTCATGGTTTTAGGTGTTATTTGATGATAGAATAATTAAATGCATAATTTATATTGTTAAATAGAACTAGGTACTACGAGTTAATATATCAAACATCTGCATCATAAAGATTTGGCTATTTTATAATTTAAAATGTATTTTTTTTATTAAATCTGTCAACTGATATTCTGATGATAGTGAAACAATCTGTATATAGGGCACAATATTCAGTGGCGTCATTTTCATTTGGATTATATAAACACTTGTGTATTTAAAATTCGATATATTGTTATGATTTTACTCATTTCTTAAACGTTCGTTGGCCTGAAAAAATGGTTATATTATTGACATGATAAGTAAGTAGCCTGCATAAAAATATTTTTATTAAAAAATATATAGAGATGACGTCTCTGACGTAAGCAATATATTCTCCAATGATATACGTCTATTACGATATCATAACAATATTGTCGTACATTCGAATGTTTGCGAAATTTTGACTGTGAATAATTGAAAGGCTATATGATATGGGTAGGTTAATTGAAAAATATCGATTTGCATTCTCAGGTCACTAACCTACTCGAGTAGGTGTGACTGAGCTCGCGGCGTTTCAATTTTTTTTTAACTCAAAATACCTATTGACTATATTACATGCGCACAACGTTCAACAGTTTGTACGAATTATAATATTAATCTTTTCCTAATAAATTATGTTAATTGTTTGCGGAATATTTACAATAATATATATACATATTATATATGATGTGTGTGTGTGTGTGTGTGCATACTACAACTGTTGATTGTAAGTGAATGAATACCTATTATTATTATTATTATTATTTGAAAACATATACGATTAATGCGATAAACATTAAGTGTTTAATTCCAAAAAGCGCATTATGCTTTAATTATTTAAAAAGTACTATCTGGGAAATTCAATAATTATATGAGATACCTAACCTAATCCTAATTAATAAATGTAATGATACATTTATCTTTGCAATTCGTTGCGTACATTCAATATTTTTTACCTGAAAATCGACAACTCGCTTGCCCACAACGAAGTCAGTCGTTTACCTGAAAACGGATCACTCGTTCGCGCACAACGACACATTCACACACATCTATAGCCGTATATGTGTATTGCTAGGGGTAGAACACGATTCCGTACGGTCCTTATCAGCGTACGGAATCGTGCCCTTTTAAAGGCACACGATTCCGTACGTTTTGTACCCAAGATTTTAGTGCAATGTTGCCAGGTTTCCATAAAATTACGTATATATTTGACTTTTATAGTGTTTTACACTTTTACGTACGTTGTGCGTATTTGTAACATTGTAACTATAGTGAGGGCCCAAACAGAGTACAGACGATCGGATTTTGCCTACCGGTCGCCGTGTTCCTCCAAACGCAGTATGCCGGAGCCAACGCCAGGCGTACTTGGCGAACTGACCGATGCCGGCGAAAAACGGCATTTTCAGTTTACCATAATCGAACTCTATATATAAAAACCGGACGGTAAAATCCGGTCATCTGTTTAGTAACATGTTAAGGTTAACGTACCACAGCGATACAATCGTTATATATATCTATCAGATAAGTTTGTTGTATCATAATATACGATACCTATCTTATCTTAACTATCCCCGTTGAACGTTATACATTTTACCAAGTCGCCAGTCGCTTGTCGCCAGTCGGTAACTTTGTAAATGTGTTAAGTTGTAAAGTGCGGTGTGTTATACAAATCATATTTTTAAGTAGTCAATATGGAAATCAATAACGAAGTGAAGTTTATTTTTTCGGAAAAAGGAAAACCACTTGCATTACTTAATCGCTATAAATATCGGCTTATTCGAACACGAAAGGATGGTTATAAAAAATGGTTATGCATACAAAAATTTTGCTACGCTAGCATTGTGACGAACGGAAATTTACTCCATGAAACAGCAAATGATCATAAACACTCTGAAAACTCAGTCCAAAGTCTTGAAAGACAAGTTTTGAGAGAAAACTGTAAACGAAAGGCAAGTGGTTCTATTTCTGTCCGACCTATAAAAATAATTCGAACAGAACTTGTAAAAACTGTTAATTCAGAAATTGAACATAAAGATATACGGTCAATCAGAAAAGCTATGTACGACAAACGACGACAAATTTATCCGGCATTTCCAAAATCTGTTATAGAATCAATTGAACAACTTAAAAGTATGGAGAATTATGATGTACTTAAATTTAAAGGTGACCAATTTGTTTTTGTACCCGAAAACAAATTATTCGTTTGTATTACTACAAAGCAAAATCTGAGATGTATGGTTGATTCATCAGATTTTTTTGCCGATGGTACTTTTAATTATGCACCAAAGTATTACATTCAGCTTTATACAATTAATTGTTTACAAAATGGATTTTATATACCCGTGGCTTATTTTTTCTTGCCTGAAAAATCCAAACAAACTTACATTGATATGTGGACATTTCTTCAGGAATTAAGTGAAAAACTAATTTTCAAAAGACTTATTATTCGCAAGTTACATTTAGACTTTGAGATAAGCGCTCATGAAGCATGTAAAGAGGTATTCCCAAATGTGGAAATTCAAGCATGTCGATTTCATTTAGGGCAGTGTTGGTGGCGAAAAGTAATTACGCTTAAGACATATTATAAATATACACACAATAAAATGATAAAATTTAACGTATTGTATTAACTTTACAGATAAATTCTGAGCAGCAACTCCGAACATCATATACAAACGACGATGAGTTAGGAAAATGGTTAAAACTATTTTTCGGGTTGCCATTCGTACCACCACATGACATCGAAAATGCATTCGTTGAACTTGTATCTATATGTCCAAATATAGATATAGGATGCTTATTTTCTGATTACATATTGCATACTTACGTAGAAAATGATTGTTTATTTCCACCAGCAATTTGGGCTCAAGAGCCGTCAGAAAATCCTCGGTAATACTGTTATAACTATATATAAGGTGTAAAACTATTGATATAAAAAATTAATATCTATAACGTTTTGTTTTCATATTTTTTTTTTTAGTACAACAAATGGATCGGAAAGTTTCCATAGGACATATAATGCACAGTTTCATAGTCCACACCCTTCTATTCATTTGGTTATATCAGTTCTAAAGGAAACACAAGAAGAGACTTGCACAAAAATAAAATCAGTATCTAAAGGACGTTTTAATCAAATGGCCTTAGCCGACAAACAACGTTTATACCACACAATTGACGAATATAAAGAATATTTAACTCACAAAAATATAATCAAATATTTGTCAAATATTTGTAACAAGTATCAAGGTATCAAATTATAATTATTATTTTACATATTTTTTTATACAACTTATACTTTATATATTTTTACATATTTTTTTATTTGACAAACTTTCATCAACTTTTTTAAATGACAAATTGAAAATAAATATAATAAATGGCAACATTGCACATAAAATCGTACGGAATCGTGTTGTTTTTGGGGTCATTTTGAGAATCCATTGTTTGATCAAAATCGTACGGAATCGTGTTCCCAAAAAGGTAAAACGTACGGAATCGTGCTTTACCGTATTGCTAGTTGCTACAGACTACAATACAAACTATCAAATATTTGACAGCAATATTATCTTATATAACTGATTGTGTAGACTGTAGGTTATATCATTTTGGATTTTTTGTATCTAAGTACCTAACTAATTTTAGTACAGTTTCAGTAGATTTTTAGATGCACTAATAAAAAATGTCCTGCGAGTGTTATTGTTAGTAAATTAAACAAAATTATATAAGTAACCGACGCTCATAATCATGAACTTGAACAGTAATATAATAGAATTTTACAACAAACTCAGAACATAATGATGTAAAATTACTATGCAGATCAATTATGAATCCAGAAAACAACATTATCAGCAATAACCTAAGCCTGTTAATGTGAGAAGGAAAATGTGAGTACAAATGAGTTATGAATATTACGATACTACGGATTTACGTCACAGGTAGCCAAAATATATGCGTGCGCAATCGAGTTGTGTTTTTTTGCACAAATGAGTTGTAAAAAAGTTAAATGTGTGCAAACGAGTTGTAGCCACATTTACGATAGCTAAAAACAGCTGGGGGGGGAGGGGTAAATTGGTTGTCAATGGTTGGGGGAAACATCACGAGCCCATCATTGCGCATTTACGGCAAAATATGTATATTTCAATATTATTACGATTATCTTTAAATTTTGTCTGCAACCTATAAATAGGTATTGTATACGTAATAGTAATAATCGTAGACTATGCATATTGTGCAACTAATATATTTAATAATCATTCACCTCTGCAGAGTTTCTAATTAAATTAATTTGTATATTAGGTTTTATAATTTACTCTTATAATAATATGATAATGAGAGCCACGTGCTTTTAGGCATAGTTAATTGTTTATTATTTATTATTACGATAATATAATCTATGTAGAGCTCTAATCGAGTTACCCTCGCGTAAAAATAACTTTTAAAACTTAGTATAACCTGAACTCTGAATTCAATGACGTGCATCATTACGTTTTATATTTCATTTTATTTTGACTTTTCGCTATATGTAATTATAATTAATCAAAGGCACTATCATGAGAGTTTATGATTATTCGTATTTTAATGCTTAAAATATTATCTGTCTATATATATTATATATATATTATACACACATGCAAATTAATGTTTTCGTGCATTTAATTCACATCACTTTATAAGCTTATGCTTAGAATATTTATACTTAATTAATGATAATATGTAAGTATGCTTATTTGACACGGAAATTATAATATAGTATACAAAGAATAACATCTTCCGGAGCGTTTTCCATATTAATATTATTATAATTTAATCTAGGTAGACAGGACGTCTAGAACACACAATAGAACGAATGTGACTTTATTATCGATTATTGTCGTCATTAATTCGACGGTATTTCAAATAACACTCCCAAATATTTTAAAATAAGTATAACAATTTTATTCACACATTACGTAATAAATTATTATTTATTTAAATACAATATTATAGTGCAATAATTCCATTGCGATCTTTGATCGATTATTGTTTGTAATAAAATATCGAGTTTGGTATTGAATGGGTACAATATATTTATACGTATTATAATTTATAAAGATAATTTATTATTATTATTGTTATTACAACGGCCACTTGGTGCGTGTTCACGTTTAATTAAATTACATTTTAGAATTAATGTGTTATTTTTTCATTACTGTTTATATCGGCTTTAATATTTGAGTACAACTACAATCATAATAACTGCGCACACGGATACTCATACGTCACACACACACACACACATAATTACTAATTTTCACACTTGAAAAAATGAACGGAAATGGGAAAAAAATTATTATTTAAATCGTTGTGCACAATTCTGAAGTGTGTTGCCATGCTCACTGTTATCACTCATCAAATATGGCGTGAAAAAACCGGTCGTTGGTGAATGACACCTTTAGACTAGAAAGGAACGCTTACACACACACATTTTTGTATATATGTAGGGTAGTAGGTTGTATTAACATGCACGCCCATTATTTTATCCTTTAAGCAGAGAATACTACCCTTACATGTGTTGCCTCTCTCGTAAAACACACACAATTAGAGTTCACTAATTTTTTGTTGTCAGCTTATATAGCATTGTCAATTAACCAATTATGAAACCTTAAGTTAAAAAACATTATCTGTTTAAACGCTTAAGCGAAATAATAATATTATCTCGACTAAAAGTTAAAGCCCCAAGTTTTTAGTTCAAGTATTTTTTTTTCAATTTTCCAATTCACTCAAATGTTTTAGGCTAATAAAACCAAAATTAATATATGATACAGCAGAAACTACCCCAAGTGAATGTATTGCGAGCGTTCGCGTCCAGCTTGAACATACATTTATCTGGGCCCCTCGTCAGCTATACCGTTGACCGGTATTATAACACATACACGTGCATGTTCATATAAACGTTTCTAATATATTATTATGTATAATATTATAAGTATATATCGGTTAGGTACGAATATAATATGTAATAGGCACGCGGTGGTTTTACGATAAAGCTATCGCTATGGGAACTTGGGGCATTAAAAACACGTCGTCAAGTATATTTACGGCAACAATATTATTGCGTAAGCGATGCGCGACGTTGGTAAATCCATATAGTTTTGCCCCATCAAAGCACACACACACAAACACACATGTATATAAGTATATAATATAAGTAAACGCAAACATTCATCGTTATACAAAAGTGTTTATATATATATTATATACCTATGCTTGAACTAGTTTTTATATTTGGTTGTTTCGTCACTCATCGTCGACACTCGACAAGCGTATACATTATAATATATATCAGTCTCTCATCTGCAATACATGTATGTACTTATTATGTAAATAAAGTATATACAGGGTGATTATTTTATCAAACAACACTTATATGGTGTTTGTGTGTAAATACCACCTAACATACACCTATAACGGCTATAACACAAAAACACCACCCAAAACCTCCCAACTTTGGGAGACTATATCTTGTAAACGGATTAACGAAAAATGAAAATTTAAACGTGAAAATTCATTGAGAAAATAGCCTTTTTAGTTTATGAAATTTTAAGTGTAGGTTGTCATTTAAAAATCAAAAGTTGATAATTGTTTAACTGATAAATATAAGGGTGAGAATATTTAAAAAATAAATAGTTCTAGAAAAAGATGGATTTACAATTTTGAAAAAAAAACATTTTGAAAAAAGTCAATAGTTTTTGAAATAATGAGTGTTGTTTGATAAAAGAATCACCCTGTATAATGTTTATTATGCATTACTCGCGATTTATTATATTATACATTTTATGTATTGCCACCATCAGGGGGGTGCTTGTGGTCGCTAGTTTAGTTTAAACACCCGAGACAACTGGCTTGTTCCTAAAATGTTAAATAATATATTATTTTAATTTTAATTTTTTTTTCGATATACCTACTCTACGAGAATCTTCTCTCAACCATAATAAAAATAAAATTCGATTTTAATCTGAAATTATAACGATTTAAACAGAGTCATAAAATATATTGAATTATTTAAGAAAAGAAACATGTTTTGGCTTATTTGTAAAAAAAACTAAATCCACTCCGCGGACTCCCTAGCTAGAGTTCCGTGG
Organism: Diuraphis noxia; assembly: GCF_037042655.1. Taxonomy (NCBI): domain Eukaryota; kingdom Metazoa; phylum Arthropoda; class Insecta; order Hemiptera; family Aphididae; genus Diuraphis; species Diuraphis noxia. Next base: position 15,620,481 of record NW_028301713.1, read on the forward strand.
ACCTGACCATCGCCAGTTACGAAATCCGACATAAGCGGTTATTATTATTACTGGACCACTGAAGTTTGCCAGTTGAGGTGAATAAAACCCGCGGTCGATTCTTTTTCTCTGCAGTTTTTCCCCTAAAACCGTTTAGGTACCCATTGTTATGCGAGCGACGACCGTATACCAATACTCATCTCCTTCAACGGTAAAATCCATACTATTTCGACACGTGTCAGTATTACTATTATAGTCAAACCGATTTGACGGTTTTAGGGAAGCGGCGACGTTTATTATGACCCACAATAATTATTACCAATTTCTGGCACCTATATTATACATAACGTTACATACATAATAAGTATACATATATATAATGAATTTATGTATTATATTGTTATAATTTATAACGTGTTTAGAGTATCTGCGGAGTTTCGTTTGTCGAAGACGACGTGGAAATAATAATTATACATAATATTATAATACATTTCCTATTCGTATGATATCATAAGGATGCACCTGAACTGGCTGCACTGCAATAACGCCAATAACGTACATATTATGGAACAGAAATTTGCGTCGGGATGGCGAGCACCAGTAATAGTTTACTACAATGCGCATCGCAGCTAGTTCTCTGTATAAAAATTATTTTGAATTTTAGACACATTAACCGTGTGGGTAAAATACAGTCGGTCATCACTGATGAGTGATGACGCCATTGCAGTAGTAAACGATCAATGAGCTTAGGCTAATATCAAATAACGATCACGGTCTATGGTAAACAACCTTGGTCACGATTTTGGGGACACCTATGAGGGGCGTATATTGATTCCGCCAATTTTATATCGACTCCGCCGGCTACTGTTTATAATATCTACACATCAATTCCGCCGGACACTGTTCATCCCCCCCCTTCCCCATTGTATATGTATTTTAAAACGTATAGTCTAATTAGAAAGTTTCTAAGTTCACTTATAATACGTGTCCAAATTTGATCAAAAGTAGTAACATTTATATATTTTTATTTTGAACTATATAATTATTATAATTTTATAAAATTTAGATTCTATATTTTATAAAATATTCACATATTAATTAGATTAGGAATGCATTTACATTTTGAATTATATAATTATTATAGTTATATTCAATTTAGACATGTGACCAAATTTTATGAAAATATGATAAAATTTGATCAAAAGTAGTTACATTTTATACATTTTAAAATAGACATACAATTGGTAGTGGGGGGATGAACAGTGTCCGGCGAAATCAATGTGTAGATATTATAAACAGTAGACGGCGAAATCAATATGTAGATTTTATAAATAGTAGCCGGCAGAATCAATATAAACCTTTTTCCTGAGCAGATAATTTCGGCGGAATCAATAAATCCCCCCTATGGGTATTGGTTCATAGTAGTCTATATAGGTATAATATAATAATTGGATAATAAACAATTAACATTCGATTGTTTTTCTGAATTTCTGATGAAGTTATTGTCGTGTATTTAAGTTTTACAGGGTAAACGTTTGCAGTGTTTCTAATCAACCACTCACTCGACACGAAGACGTAAGTCGAAATAAATTAAAATAAATAAAAGTTATAAGTTTACAGTAATATAAGTGGACTAAAATAATTTGTACGAATGTTAACCTCAAAATTTTACAGTCATTCAATTCATTCATTTATCTTTTTCACTGATCATTATTTATTTTTCAGCTGTTTTCTTTGACTCTGAAAAGAGTGCAAATATAATAATTTTCACACGAGTGCTTCTCTTATTCATGTAGGTAATATTATATTTTGTATTGGTTATCTTTTACAACTTATTGGAAATGTTTGATTTGGTGGAATAAAATCTTGAATTAAGTTTTCCGTCAAACGATTCAAATACAATAATAATTATGATAACAAATGATATCATAGTATTATCACAGATTATATAAAACCAGATGGTGCACTTCTTCGATTTACTGATAACACGAACCTACCTCAAATCAGTAGGGTCACATAAGAGAAATAATATTTAATACATAATAATATTATATTATATCATATATAATTTATATGTACTTTGAGCGTCAATGGCTAATGGAATTCCAAAAATCATATAAAATTTTGCGTAGCTTTAATTCAATATATGGATTAGTCTGTTATAATCTTGGGGCTTATGTTTATCAAATCTACTTGTATTTTTTAAAACTTTTAACAGATATTCATGTTAAGCACACAAATACTTCTCCAACATTTTTTTGAGAAGTGTTTTTTAAATATTTAAAATATTTTTTTGTGCATATTATTCCAGAATACTAAATTTGTTTTCTCTTTTTCGACATTTTTATTTACACTTCAAGAAATAGTGACTCTGTTAAACAATTTAAAAATATTTTACTGTGTACATCACAAAGACAAGGAGGAAATACATTATTTTTAAAATAAAAACAAATTTTGGTCTGTGGCAGGAGTATTAGCTCATTTATTATAATGTTCTTCACAAGTTCAATACACAAAAGATAAATAAATAAAAAAAATTATAGGTAGAGAAGATTAAAATCAGATTCCGTAAAAGAAGCCCGATTTTTAATTTTTAAATTTTACGTCCAAAAAATAATTCGAAAAGCTAACTAAATGAGCATGGTTTAACATGAAATAGTATACTAAGTTTTACAGATATAAAAAATCGGGTATCTTACAGAATCAAATATGAAAAATATTTTCTTTATTATTAAATAAATATAAAATAATTGGTACAAAAATAAATTATGAAGATTAAATAAAAAAGTTTAATAAATAAAAAAATTCACACTCGGCATACCGCGTGCGTTGAGCAATGAGCAGCAAAACAATAACAGTAATTCGGTACTATATATTTAAATATATATTATATTACTATATATTTAAATATATATTTATATAATCTGTGGTACAACGGCTGAACAGTGTCAAAAAAGTCAGTGATGTGTAGTTAATAAACAATAATTTCTTATAAAGCCTTATTTTTCCCTATCCGTGGTGACACTGATTTGAGGTAGGTTTTGATTTTTCACATTTTTTATAATTACATGGGCCGAATAGGGAGTGCACCATCTGGTTTTATATAATCTGTGGTATTATTATCAAGATATGCGTAGTTATGCGATAGATGCCAAGATGTGTACATATTACACTTAATCAATGAAACGTGACATCGACAAAAAAAAACAATGTGATATAAAATCAATCTATACGGGGACCGACAATGAGGCGTCGAAAAATATTGTTATGACGTGTGTATAGGATTTGCCTGATTGGAAATTGGTCGCGGGTTGAGCGTTTAAAAACGAAAAAACCAAGTTCATATAATATGCAATTAGCAGTAAATTTTGAGACGAGCAATAAACGTCTCGTGAAAGGGTAACCGTTACCGGATTCCCGGAAGACCAATCGGTACCGAGTCGAAACACGTAACAGGTAAGCAGTATACTTGCTATTATCGTCCTGTAATGAGAACTGACTGCACTAGTTAGCTGACGGTCAGTCAACGCTTAAACGCAAGGTTAGGCATATCGATTTTTTCATTATCTTTTTTAAGTGTCAGGGGAATCAGACACGTTTATTATAAATTAATCGCAATTAATCGATGTCTATCTTTATGCTTGTATCACACATCATTCACTAATCAAATTGTAGATTTTTTTGTATAATATTGTACAGGTAATAGAAATAATATTCGAAAATATCTAGTTATCCCTTAATAAGTGGACAGTAGAGAAGTATTTCCTGTGTGCGATTGTACGATACGTCTGATGAACCTAACCTAGTAAATTATTATATATTAACAAAAGTCTGGTCTCAAGTCTCAATACAGTAAAGAAATTATAAGAGTCAGCCGTCACTGACGTCACTGACTGAAATTATTAGAGTAGACAGTAATACAAAATAAATAAATATAAACCACACGAGTACACGTCAACAAAATTGTTTGCTGGGTCATAAAAATGGCTAACGATGAATAAACGAAAATTATTAGGAATGGAAAGACCGAAGTGATAGCGATATTTGCATCAATAATACCATAGTTTGTTCTATTTTTAGAAAATAATCAACTGTAAATATTATCTTTATCATTTTAATCTTACATAGACCAACATACTTCTATAATCTATATTAGTTACTAGTTAATATAGAAGTCTGTGCATAAACCAGTTGGTAGCACTCTTTTTCGATTTCCTACCATATCAGATCTCGACTTTCGAGATCTTTTCAGTTATCAGACAATTGCTTATCAGTTATCACTCCAATAAATATTATTTTCACACTACGGTAGATTTATAGTTTATAAACCAATAAATTATTAATAATTAAAGTAGATAGGTAGTAGGTATAAATGTATCATGTGATACAGTGGAAAATAATTGGGAGTGCTAGTTTGTATTTTGGGGGTGCTAAAGGACTCAATTCAGACAAATGATTATATACATCTCGGAACTCAAGTAAAACACTATCAGAATGTTGTTGTTTTTTTTGAGGGGAGGATACTTAATTCAAATGCACCTATTAATTCTATATACTTGTATAGTTATATAATATTAATGTATAAATTATAAATATGTATATTGCTTACCTATATTATAAGAATCTAATCTAAAAATAACTATTCAAAATGATGTCACATCCACATGTGTTGTCTCCGTCTTACGACAAAACATTTGTGTTTAATCAGTGTAAAAAGGAGAGAGTGTACTCTTTAAAAAAAAAAGATATTTGTACCACTACGGTCACTCCTTAATATTAGTACACAAAATCTAGTCGTTAAGAAGCGTATGAATTTCAAAATTATAATAATCAGACTTTGAATACATTTATTATTAAATAAAAAAAAAATTGCCCTGATATCATAATATAATATCTTTGGTGTATCCCATTAACGTTAGACGGGTTTTAAATCCTTACTATAAACATTAGTAGACATTTTTTCAAAAAAAGTCAAAATATTTTGAAAATTAAATCATGTAAAGAAAATGCCAATCTAAATAACTGATAAAATTTTGAAGTGTCTACGACTTATACTTTTTGAATAATAACAAATGTTTAAAATCGTTTGAGGATAAATCGTTATCGTTACACTATTTCATAAAAATTTAAAATTCAAACGCACTTAAAATTTTTCCTATAATAATGCTTCGAGTTTTCTCTATAGCTACTTGAAGCAAAACATATGGAAAACTTAGTGTTGTATTTTTAATCCTTAGTTATAAACGCAAAAAATGTTATGATTTTTCAACTTCAAAATTACTTGCACATTTTCGCGTTTTCGACAGATTTCGTAAAATTTTGAACTATAAACGCTTATTAAAAAAAATCTTGTCTTACGATTTTTAATTTTTTTTAGCTACAATAAAAACAACTCATAAGGAACCTTGTAATACATTTTCAAGTTTTTTTGGTCGTCCAACATTTTTTTACCGACACTTCAAAAAAAAATTCTCAAAAAAGTCGAAAATTTCAGTGGTCTATAAATAACTCAAAAAAAGTCAAACTTGATTTGAAAATTAAACTGTATATAGATAGCACTACCATAAACATTTGGTGAAAATTTCAAGTATTTACAGTGATTAGTTTTTGAATTACAACCATATAAAAAAATCGATTTGGTCGAAAACTGATTTTGCGTAAAAATTCCCGTTTTTTTGTCATTTTTTTTTTGTTTTTCTCGATTTTTTTGAAAAATTTTGGAAAATGTTTACTTTTAACCTCTATAATGCATCAAGGATCTTCACTTTTACATCGAAAACCACCCCCAAAGTTTGAAATCGAAGCATTATTTCGACTAGTTATGCTGTACACAGACACAAAAAAAAAAAAAAAAAAAAATAAAAACACACACATCATTGTAAAATCAATGCATTCTTCACTTCGTTCAGAATCTAAAATGTGACTATACATTTCTTTTATTTTTCAACTGCTATTGTAAAAATATTTTAGGAGCTAATCGGTTACTAATAGGTAGTTATTAATCGGTTACTAAATCATGGAACCAATTTAAAATTAAAAAGCTTAGGTTGTGGTGCTGGTGTAATATACCTGCTTTTGTTATTTTTAAAACTAGTTACAGCAAAAAAAGCTATGTTGCACGATAAATAATTTAAAATTTAAAATTATTATTAATTTTTATTTAGACGTCGAATTATACAACGATAACAATAATATCAATAAATCGATAATGTTAAAATAATTTTATAAAGGTGCAGCGCTTATAGCGCCATCTTTTTATTTGGTAATAAATACGATTGTTATTTCTATTGTTGTAAATCCATCAATTAATGTAGTTCTTTCTAATAATAATAACAAACTGTTAATAATGGATCTATTTTGTATCAGTAAATAATATTATGAATATTTAATTCTTCAATTGATAAATAATTTAAACTAAACTATAAAAATTAACAGAAGCATTTCCTTTATTTTTATGTTCAAAAGTCAAAACACTTATATTTTTTTTTTTTTTTACTCTTTAATTCTAAATATTGATGATCAACGTCTAGTCATAATTAATAACAAGTGACTAGTTTTTCAATAAAAATTAATTTGTAATGTTTTTATTACAGACAATTCTATTGTTAGATATTAAGTACTTATTATCGGTTGATAAAAAAAGGTATTTCTTTAAAATAGGAAAGGCGTTTTCGATTGTATTTAATTGGAGGAGACACACTACACTTTTGATAAGTAATAAATAATTTTAGGGAAAAAAGAAATTTGTTAAACAGGTTGTAAATGTAGAACACACACACACACTCACTCATCTCTAGACTAGTATTAATAGTTGATGTTATTTTAATATTTTTTCTTGCAAAACGCGCGTTGGCGCCGTTGTGATAACAGTATTATTAATATTATTTACGGCGACAGCAGTAATAATTATTCAAACCCATTTTTCACACGTTTAACGTTTAACAGTAATGTTATGCAAATCGGGCAGTGTGGGCGTATCGTTCGTGTCTGATTGTAATTTTTTTCACGACCCACCGAACTCGGCGTAACGTATTATTATCATTCTATTTTTTTATTTTTTTTCTGACGCTGACAATCTAATTAGTCAATAAACGTGTTCGTAATTGTATGGCCATTTCATAAAATATATTATTATTATTACGCACTATGTAAATACCTACACGTAGTTAAACCATTGATAAATATATTAATATATTATATTAAATATTGTATATTTGATCGGCGGTTAAACGATTGTATAATGTCACGCAATTCTATGGCGCACTCTAGTGAACAATTTTTTGATGTTACTCAATTAGAATGACTTTACACTAAGATGGCGCTCCACACTTCAGTTTAAAATAATATAATATCGTAATAAAGTAATAAAACAATAATAATGTAAAAATCTGTGATACGAATTTGATGTTAATTTGGTTGACATACACGTATACTTTTAATAAATAAATGGTAATATTCAATATGATATAGTAATAATATATTATATAATCGTGCTATTTTATAATTATAGTGACATTTTTTATTTATTTTTCGTCTGAGATGTAACATTTTAAGTAGGTACCTAACAGTCTCAATGTATCATTCCATATGGCTCAAGCACTGTCGGGACATGGATGCTTCCAGCTGTACCTATGTAAAAGGGGGAGGGCACCTGATCCTCACTGCTTCCACTGCGAGGAGCTGGAAGACTCAGTGGAGCATACGTTGTTCCATTGTCCGTACTGGGAGGAAGGTATAGACATGAGATGGAACAGTGCATTGGTCGGCGGCTGCGGCCCGAGGATGTCCCTGATATCATTCTAGGGCTGGAGCAGGAGCTCCTCCCAGATGATATAACAAGGAAAAGGTGGATTATGGCGTCGGCAGAGAAGCAGAGGCTTGCATTTAACAGGATGGTGGAGACGATACTTGGGCAGAATGAGACCGCAGAGCGCGTCAGGCAGGCGAGAGGTGGACGGGCAGTATAAGAAATGTTGTTTTCTATGGACCTTCTTTGTTTTTTGTTTTTGGGTGGTTAGAGGCCCCCAATTTGGTATAGATTGATTGCCTTATTTGGTTAATAAACGATACAGGAGTGGGTGACCGTATTGTGTTGAACAGTTCCCACCTGTTTCTGGTTTTTGAACAGGAAAAAAAAAAGGAAAAAAAGGTACCTAACAGTATTTTGTAACATACAAGTATAGTTTGTTTGGATCTAAATTTGAAAAAATATACACATAGACAAATGTGACATTTCACAGTTATTATAATGTATAGTATTGTTTTTAATCTTATGTTATGCAATATTTACATTATTCGACATTTATAAAATACTGTTTTTTATTTCAATAATGTACTTAGTACTTACACAAAAAAAGTTTGAGGCGGCTGAAATCGGACGTGATGTTTCCGTTTATTGTATTTTATGGAAATATAAATGTTAGGAGGGTGTATTGGATAGGCAATATAGTATCAGTTGCGTGTAGAATTCAAACGGTGTATTATAGTTGGTACCTGAATATAAGTTGGTCCAATGTGAAAATGATACCTTACATTTTCATGATCAAATGATGATAACAATATGTATAAAGAATGAATATGTCATTTAAAAACATACTTTAATAACAATACAATAAATTCTATCACATTTAATTGAATTTGTGAATAATATATAATTCTAATATCTTCATATTATGTATTAATGTTATTAAAATTAACATAATTGATATTGTAAAACTACTAATAATGGTTCCCAAACTTTACAGCATGTGTGGTGAAAGTGGTGGTGCCGTTGGTGGTGACTTAAGACATGTAATGTTTTAATTATTATTATATTTTATTGATTGGCCTATTCTGTTCATGATTAAAATCGTTAACATTGTAATGCCCGAAAAATGTTTGATGTAATTTATGTTTAACAATTAAAATCGATTTTATTTTAGATCTAATGATGTACGAGTACAAAATTTCTAAAGCTTCGAAATGTTAAAATATGACTTATCAGTCTTACCACATACATCGATGAAATATATGATATTCACGACACAATAATATGAAAATGGAGTGACCAAATTTTTAAACCAGTAATATTAGATACAAAATATGGTTTCTTAAATATATTGTATAATACATTTGCAATATTTAAGAGTATCATTGTATCATTATTGAATATTTCTAATATTAAAAAAAAAATAATAATAGAATTTTACTGTATCTGAATAATTGAATGATAATAATAATAATTGCATTATCAACTTAGAGTCTAACTGTTAAGTTGTAAATATTTTTTAGTATAACATTCAACGGGTAATTTGATGAAAAGCAACAGTGATCTTACGAGACACCAAAATAGTAATCATACTGTAGAGTGTAGATGGTTTTAGACTCTAGTTACTAGAAGAGAATAATCTGACTCTTGTAAACTCTAATTAAAAAACTTTATTCAAAATTCGATTTGTCAAGCACTGTTAACATAATAAATTGATTGAGATACAAAATTTTTCGTTTTCGTCCGTTTTTTTAAGATTTCGATGGTCTAAGGACTTATGCTCTACAACAGCCATCATGTTTTAAAAAATAAAACGAAAAATAATTTTTTGAAAAGTCTACCAAGGTCGGAAACACTTAATTATATTTATAAAAAATTGAAATAACTCACTGAGCTCCGTATAATAACCGATTGCCTGCCTACGAACAACCACCACAAACACGTGTATCTGTAAACAGAGTAAACCTTTTGACAGCAGTTATACGCCTCAGCATACACTGCAATGGTGGTTTCAAACATAATAATATGTGGCCTCTCTGCCTCAGCACGATATGTATCCTTCAGTGGCGTGCGGTGATATTTTATATTGGATATGCGCTAAAATAAATTTCAAGTTAAAACAAAAAAAGGTATTTTATTGATAAAAAATAAAAATTATAACCTAAAATTTATTTATAATAAAATAATATATTTATTATTAGTGTAGTATAGTACCTATTATATAGTATAGTTAAAAGTTAAAACTTATAATAAGTATATTGATAACAAAAATAATCCGATGTGCATCGTAAGAATATTGGAATTCCGTTTTTAAAAATATCGCTAAGTGCTCGGCATATCGCTTTCAACCATCACGTAAAAACGCGTATTTCCCCTTCTACCACAACTGGTCATTCCTATAAATAACGATATGGGAAAGGCAATCTAAAATACTAGCGCTTCTGTAGAGAAATATTGTCAATACGAAAAAAAAAAATTTAATTTCATTCAAAATCTGATAAATTTTTTTTAAATTGAACACAAAAATAAGAATTAATAACTATTTGTTATATTAATGTGAACGAATTGTCATTTAACATCAGAAATATCAATCTTTTTATTTTTTCCTTTTTGGCTGGGCATGCGCCGCTTACCTAGCTTGTCCTGACCGCACGCTACTGGTATCCTTTATTAGTTACTTACATGATAAAATATAGATTATAAAAAATATTATAATAACATATCCTTGTGTTAGTATATTTTATACAATGACTATTAATTGCAGCGGTCCTTACTAGGAATTTAGAAAGGGCCAAATATGATTTTTGAAAATCACTTGCAGGCCGCTATATGTATTTCGTATTTATTTGAATTTGTACAAAGTGTATAAAATTTTTTTACAATAAGCACAATAGATGGAGGGATACATAAGAGGACTTGGTGGGCTTGATTGAAAATACTATTAGATAATAGTTTTTCATGCTTAAAGTTTTATTGATAATAATTAAAAATATAAAATTGTACAACTGTAGTTCATTGAAATCATTGAAGATTAGTAAAAAAAAAAAAAATAATAATAATAATAAAATGATAAAGATCCTATATCATTTTATTATTATCCTATATTATAGAATATTTTGTTAGGAAAGGGGATTGTAGGAAAAGTTCATGGATGACACAAATTTTTTTTTCATGAACTGATAATAGATTTTAGAACGTACAATTTAATTTTAGATAAAGTTTAAGTTTAACTTAAGTTAAAGATTTCATTGCATAAAATTGCTAAAACATATTAGACACATTAGTTAACTTAGATGGTCTACAGCTAAAATGTAAGATTCAGATACGTTACGTGTTTTTGAGTTTTGCATACAGTGGAAAATTTCAAAACTAAGGTATTATATTTACGGGACTAGTAAGTCACATTTTTGCAAAAAAATGAAATTGAAAAATGTTACTCCTGACTATGATAAGGATAGGAAGTCGAACATAGGCACTATTTATGTAACATTGATTTTAAAAGGCAAGGAGTGTACATGTTAAAGCCGAGCTTTTTGACAATTCAGATAAATAGTGTAATAATTAAATAAACCAAATACCTACCTAATACCATAAATAATTTCAAAAACATTATTTTTTTCTATTTTAGTATTTTGCGAGGGTTTCTGTCGTTAGCCATTTATGTTTAGTTCGCATATACTTTCAGAAAATGTTAGTTATATACAGTTAGAAGTACACTATTGTATTATAAAATTATCATACCTATAATACAGGTTGTATGTGTGAAAAAATATTAGCCTATAGTATTGGAAATTTAATTTGATATGTAAAAATAAAATTTACCATGCATCGTAAGGGTAGAACACGATTCCGTACGGTCCTTATCAGCGTACGGAATCGTGCCCTTTTAAAGGCACACGATTCCGTACGTTTTGTACCCAAGATTTTAGTGCAATGTTGCCAGGTTTCCATAAAATTACGTATATATTTGACTTTTATAGTGTTTTACACTTTTACGTACGTTGTGCGTATTTGTAACATTGTAACTATAGTGAGGGCCCAAACAGAGTACAGACGATCGGATTTTGCCTACCGGTCGCCGTGTTCCTCCAAACGCAGTATGCCGGAGCCAACGCCAGGCGTACTTGGCGAACTGACCGATGCCGGCGAAAAACGGCATTTTCAGTTTACCATAATCGAACTCTATATATAAAAACCGGACGGTAAAATCCGGTCATCTGTTTAGTAACATGTTAAGGTTAACGTACCACAGCGATACAATCGTTATATATATCTATCAGATAAGTTTGTTGTATCATAATATACGATACCTATCTTATCTTAACTATCCCCGTTGAACGTTATACATTTTACCAAGTCGCCAGTCGCTTGTCGCCAGTCGGTAACTTTGTAAATGTGTTAAGTTGTAAAGTGCGGTGTGTTATACAAATCATATTTTTAAGTAGTCAATATGGAAATCAATAACGAAGTGAAGTTTATTTTTTCGGAAAAAGGAAAACCACTTGCATTACTTAATCGCTATAAATATCGGCTTATTCGAACACGAAAGGATGGTTATAAAAAATGGTTATGCATACAAAAATTTTGCTACGCTAGCATTGTGACGAACGGAAATTTACTCCATGAAACAGCAAATGATCATAAACACTCTGAAAACTCAGTCCAAAGTCTTGAAAGACAAGTTTTGAGAGAAAACTGTAAACGAAAGGCAAGTGGTTCTATTTCTGTCCGACCTATAAAAATAATTCGAACAGAACTTGTAAAAACTGTTAATTCAGAAATTGAACATAAAGATATACGGTCAATCAGAAAAGCTATGTACGACAAACGACGACAAATTTATCCGGCATTTCCAAAATCTGTTATAGAATCAATTGAACAACTTAAAAGTATGGAGAATTATGATGTACTTAAATTTAAAGGTGACCAATTTGTTTTTGTACCCGAAAACAAATTATTCGTTTGTATTACTACAAAGCAAAATCTGAGATGTATGGTTGATTCATCAGATTTTTTTGCCGATGGTACTTTTAATTATGCACCAAAGTATTACATTCAGCTTTATACAATTAATTGTTTACAAAATGGATTTTATATACCCGTGGCTTATTTTTTCTTGCCTGAAAAATCCAAACAAACTTACATTGATATGTGGACATTTCTTCAGGAATTAAGTGAAAAACTAATTTTCAAAAGACTTATTATTCGCAAGTTACATTTAGACTTTGAGATAAGCGCTCATGAAGCATGTAAAGAGGTATTCCCAAATGTGGAAATTCAAGCATGTCGATTTCATTTAGGGCAGTGTTGGTGGCGAAAAGTAATTACGCTTAAGACATATTATAAATATACACACAATAAAATGATAAAATTTAACGTATTGTATTAACTTTACAGATAAATTCTGAGCAGCAACTCCGAACATCATATACAAACGACGATGAGTTAGGAAAATGGTTAAAACTATTTTTCGGGTTGCCATTCGTACCACCACATGACATCGAAAATGCATTCGTTGAACTTGTATCTATATGTCCAAATATAGATATAGGATGCTTATTTTCTGATTACATATTGCATACTTACGTAGAAAATGATTGTTTATTTCCACCAGCAATTTGGGCTCAAGAGCCGTCAGAAAATCCTCGGTAATACTGTTATAACTATATATAAGGTGTAAAACTATTGATATAAAAAATTAATATCTATAACGTTTTGTTTTCATATTTTTTTTTTTAGTACAACAAATGGATCGGAAAGTTTCCATAGGACATATAATGCACAGTTTCATAGTCCACACCCTTCTATTCATTTGGTTATATCAGTTCTAAAGGAAACACAAGAAGAGACTTGCACAAAAATAAAATCAGTATCTAAAGGACGTTTTAATCAAATGGCCTTAGCCGACAAACAACGTTTATACCACACAATTGACGAATATAAAGAATATTTAACTCACAAAAATATAATCAAATATTTGTCAAATATTTGTAACAAGTATCAAGGTATCAAATTATAATTATTATTTTACATATTTTTTTATACAACTTATACTTTATATATTTTTACATATTTTTTTATTTGACAAACTTTCATCAACTTTTTTAAATGACAAATTGAAAATAAATATAATAAATGGCAACATTGCACATAAAATCGTACGGAATCGTGTTGTTTTTGGGGTCATTTTGAGAATCCATTGTTTGATCAAAATCGTACGGAATCGTGTTCCCAAAAAGGTAAAACGTACGGAATCGTGCTTTACCGGCATCGTAACTACCTTTTTAAAAACCAATTTAGATCCCTTTTTGATTTGTAATGATTTCTCGTTGGGTTCAAATTTAACGCATCCATTGCATGCCACCTGTATTCATCGACAACGTGCACTAGACCGAGTTCCTAGAATTTATTGAAACATTAATGTCTACATCACATAATTGATAATATTGAACGAGTTTTATGCATAAATTGTAATTGCAATTGTATGTAGGTACTGTCTTATAAAGCATATAATTATATTAAAAAAATAAAGATAAAGTGATTATTAGACATGAATATGTATAATGATATATCACGCGTTATCAGTAATCTGGTATATACGGAACAAACATCACTGTAAACTGCAGATATGCTAAATTATAAACATTCTTTATACCTAGTACATAGGTACCCATTAATTTTATATATTCGCAAGCAAATCAATAACTAATCAACTAAATATTTTGTCTACGTTTTATTATGTATTACCTATTATATCAGTGTTAATACAAGACGTCATGACGTATACTTTGATTTTATGAAAACAAGTAAGTATACATATTATTTTAATATGTATTTGTTAAATACTAATTTGTTGTATAATGTATTAAATAGACAATTTTAAAAGGGGATTTTTTATGCAAAACCAGTTTTTATATATATGTATTAATGAAGTGGCGCGTGGGTCACTGTAATGGGTGTGTTAAATTTGAAATTATTATTATATACGAACCGCGAGTTTGAGCGAAATCGGTTTATCAGCTTATATTACTAAATATATTAAATTATATATCTATATAAATAATTATTTTACTGTTAGAAATACGTAATTAGCTTGAATTATTATTTTTGCCGAAAACGTTGCATTTTGATTATGTCATTGTGTGAATAAAATATAGTAATAGCTATTATACTTTATAAGTTCTTACAAATAATATTTTAAAATTATAATAAAATTTATATTATTGAGGATTTAGTAACTAAGGGTATTATTACATTGTGTAAATTATGTAAAATTAAAAGCTAAAATACAAAAGTATTTACATTTGTCAAAAGTTTTTCACAAAATCTAAAATATGAATGCTTTCCATTTTATCAAACATTTTAAATAGCTAAATCAAAACTATTTACAATTGCATGTTATTTAAAATATTAACAAGATATATATTTTTAATTTTTTTTTTTCAGAAAAATGATCGATCGTTTGGATCCGTTGAAAGTTTTACCAATAGTAATATTTTTATTGGCCAATGAACTGTCACAAAAAGTTAATTCGGAAAAATTAAGTAATAATTTAAGTGTATATATTATAATAAATTACGTACCTATATCTGTTAATAATAATTTTGGAATACATTTTATACTGATTGTTTTAAACAATTTGTTTATTAGAAGTAGGTACTTACCATGAATAAATTTGTTTCAAAAAAAATTGTTTAGTTACATGCAGTCTATAAGAAAATATTTATATAACAAGATAATATTTCTTACAACAACTAACTTATAGTTATGAACTTATGTCACACATTATTGCTTTAACAATTATTACTTATTAATGTAGGTATGTGGAAAACACATAATGGTTCACCTAGTCTCACAAGAACTTGAATACTATTAAAATTACACACAAAAAAACACAACATAATATTACAGTATTTTTTTTTACAAATTTTACTGAATTATGACTTGTTACCTCTTTGAATTTGTTTTTATTTTAATTTAAGAAGATATAGTGTGAAATTATTGTAAAGAGTAATTTAAGTTTATTGTGGCATTATTTTTTCAATCTATAATAAAAATCATATAAAAATAAATAATACATTGTAATTTATGTATTTAAAGCAAATCAGTATTAGTATTAATTTGTCGTACTGTATTTGGTATTTCATTATTATTTAGATAATACTATATATTTCATGCAATTGTTTGATTCATCAGATTTTATTCTACAATGTTAATTGTTTAAAAATCAATTTTTATATGTAAATTATAATAATAAAATAATCATATCAACATTAAGAACGTACATGTATGATTGCATTTAAACTTAAACTGATTTCAATTGAATATTTTTTTAATTGCAGCACATCATTGGGTACGAATTAATAATATTTTGACTTCAACAACGGTCGAAGTCAACTCGGACCTGAAAATTCCTTGTTCAGTGGAAGGTTATCCAATACCCACCGTGGACTGGTACAAAGACGGGGAATTAATACAATACAATGAGCAGAGACAAATGATCGGTACAAGCGAGTGTAACTAGTAACTGCCCAAAACATCATCATATCGATTCTTTTAAATTATGCAATTAAAAATGATGAAATCAACTTTCATAATTATGAGTTATGACTATACATCTATACATACTATGCATGATTTTATTTATTTTCTTAGAGAATCAGTTGGTCCTTTTCCGTACCAATATATCAGATTCAGGCATTTATACATGTCATGCGTACAACTCATTCAGTTCCGCCAACCAAACAGTTATGGTTACGATAGAAGGTATAGGTATAATACGTATACTATTGATACGAGAAGCACACACAATTTCGAATTATATAAAATATTATATTATATTTTCATGATTTTGCTTTAATGCATAACAGTATTAGAGAGTAGTTGTAATAAAGTTAATTAGTGTTTGTATAATTGGTTTGATAGTTGCTATAGGTATTATTGTTTTTTTTCTCAAATTCGGGAACATTTTTACGCACCGTCGTGGTAGTTTACAAAGTGAGCAGAACTTTCGGTCTAAAACGAATTCAAAACATTTAAACTTTGAAGGATTTTTTTCTGTTAAATAGTTCAGAAAATTCTAGAGTTTACTTTTTTTTTTTGTCAAAGATCCACAAACGGCAGTCAATCGCCATATTTCCAGTATAGCTTTAAATGTTTATCTAAATGCCTACTATCAATGTTATAAGTGTACAAGTAATGATTTTCTGCCAAATAAAGTAAAATAAATTTCAATTAATAATAATAGTTAAAATAATCTCTTAGTGTCATAGTGATAATATCCCCACACAAGCATTTGGTTTCTAGTTACTAATATCTGTGTGCCTGTGTTATTTATTATATTTTACTAAAAAATACTAAAATTCTGCTTATAGATATTTTGATATTAATTATCTATTGTATTATTTTTAGTAATAAAGGACATACAAAATTGAATTATTATAAAAAAAAAGTTCTCTGTTAATATAGGTTTTTCAGTAAGACATGATGAAGATAAAAATATCAATTCAAAAGTAATCATGTGGATTGCTTTGGTACAGGTCATATTCTTATTACTTGTATGTTGTTTGATCCACCTATTAATAAATCAAAGAAGGGAAGAAGAGAAACTGAAAGAGCTGATGAACTTAAACAAAGCAACATACATTCATGGAACCGAGACAATTTGAGATAGAAATTCATGATTTCATTTTCAAGTTGTGAAATTTGAATATTAGAAACTAAAAGTAACTATTAATTTTGAAAATAATTGTATGAATTATTGGTTATATTTATTATTATAATGGGGTATTTATTTATTATTATTTTTTTTTTTTTGAAGAAAATATTATAATATATATATAACTTTATATGGAACTTTTATGTATACACATATACAGGGTGATTCACCAAGCTTGCTCACTCTTTTTTTTCTTTAAAAATGAAGTTTTTCAAAAGCTGATGTTATCTGATATTTGGAATCTTTAAATATACTCAATGATCATATTTTAAAATTCTTGACAATTTTTATACCACTTAAGTAGTGTCATGTGGTGATACAAAATTTTGTTTTTCAAATGAGAGCCCCACTTTTTTACTATAAATTATTCAGCAGATATATTTTTTTTAAATTTTTATGTCTCGAAATCAAAATTTAAACGATTAGTTTACACTTATCATAACGGCTAGTCCTATTAATCTTTCTTGTCCGGTTCTGTTTCTTAAAAAAAGTTTTGGATTGTTTTACTCTTTTACTACTTTTACATTTATGTTAAATATGTCATTTCCACATAACAATATTGAAACATGGACGATAACAACGTGAGCATTACTTCTCTGATTTTTAGTGAAACCACTTGGGTGACGTCGGTACTTAAATTTATAAATTGCATTATAATATATTTTAATTTTTACAAATCATTCATAAATTTACACGAATATAATATATATGTGTATATAGGACCTATATTATAGGTACACAATACACATAAACAAATAAAAATACTATAATATTATTATATTATATTGTGTTTGTAACAAACGCGTACTAGATATTACAAATAAATACCTATTATATAATAAGAATACCATAACATAATACATTAATTAATTAATAGCAATATAAAACAACTTTGCTGATAATATGATAAAAAAAAACAAAAACAATAATATAAACTTTTAAGGAAAATAAATTTCCTAGGATGAATTTTTCTTCGTTTAACGAATTTTCCTCACTATGTTTTTATTTTACTAATAAGATAATTTCGAAAAACAAATTTTTTTTTTAAATTACTCAGTAATTGTTGTAGTATTAAATAAGTATATATATATATATGAAAAAAATACAAACATAATATTATGTCTATAAATAAATATCACATCATAAAAAAAAAAATAATTAATTTAATATGAATTTAGGTATTAAAAGTCATATCAACAATATTATTATATAATAGTTTCGTAGAACGACCAAGTTAAGTGAAGTACTTTAATGATATTTACCTAGCCGTCCTTTAATTTTAATATAGTTCAATATATCCTTCGTTTTTGACACGTAAATATTTTTTTGTGTAGTTTTGAAAAGTGCATCGTTCGCGTGACAGTCGGTTTTGCTTTGTGTTTGTAACGGAATGTTAATATTCTGATCGACATATCCTTGCCACTATTATACTTATATGCACTTTACGTGCATTTCCTATAATAATATATGGATTAACCATTTTTCAGACAAGACATGTAATATTATAAAAATTGTAATAATTGTATATTGTATGTTTCAGCGTTAAGTATACTAACTATCAGGGTTATATTAATTCAATTTGAGTAAAATTATTTTTCAAATATTTTAAAAGGAACTTGTGAGTTTGTGAGTAACGTTGTGATAAATTTTCATTCGTTTTAAATCACAAAAAAAATTAACGACTAAAAGTCATAGGATCTAAATAGTAAATAATTCGTATGTAAATTATACAAGCCACAGTGGTTCTGTACGTACTATTAACAGATGTGAAATCGAAATTACATACGTGGCCAAGGAGAATATGGCGTAGAAAAAAAAACAATTATTATTCAAAAACAAAAAAATTATATTCAAGGTATTATAATTAAAAGGACATTTTTGTTTACGAAAAATCGAGACGATTTGTCAGTCTAGAATATTATGTTATACTATGTTGATTGTTTTGTTGTTATTTAAAAGAAAAAAAAAATGAAGATACTTATAAAATAAATTCCAAATTAATGAAATCAGATAAATTATGTACCCAACAACCCACCTCATTCAGTCATTCAAAGTAGATATAATATACAATTAATTATAAGGTATGATTTGGTATTAGGCATTAGGCCTTGTATTTAGTTTTCAAGATTTTTGATCAAGTAAAACATTATATCTATATAGATAATTATGTTATTATAATATTTATTTATATTTTATTATTTTATATTTGAATAAATTTTACTGTGAAACTTGTAAATTGATATTGTAATTTTTATGATTTTGAATAAAATTGATACACTCGCTACTTCAATAAATAATATTATATATATTTTATGGGACCTCTTTGTTAAATAAATTTAACTGCAAGCGACGGTCACTTGCCTTATTCGCTGGCAGAACTATTATACCATACAAATTAAAAAATTTTCAATTATTTGGTGGATGGAGGTGGAGGGGGGGCTGTGAGTGTTAAAAAAACGATTAACATCTAATTGAATGATTATTTTGAATTCTAAATAATCTGAGAACATATTTTTATTGGGTAAGGGTAGATACATATTTCAATGGAAAATCGATGTTACGTTGTTTGGCATACCTTTTTTGGTTGGTAACGATTTGTTACCAAACATAAATTTAATTCTGAACGAAAAAGTTAAAACACAGATAAACAAAAATATTTAAAATCAAAAAAAAAAAATTAGATTTTAGGTATTATAAGTAAATGGACATCTTTTATTATGTTAAGTTTTGTAGTTTGTATACCAATACGAAAAAAAGATGCCTACTAAACATCATTACTTTGCCAAATTTGTGAGAATTATAAATTTATCTTAATATTTTGATTTTCTATTTTTAGATTTGCAGGACCTTGTATTAAGTTTTCAAGATTTTTGATCAAGTAAAACATTATAGCTAGATGGATAAATATGTTATTATAGTTTCAAGAAGGTCTCATAATATAAAATTTTTATAGGTTAGAATATTTTTAAATGTTTTAAATATGAAACTCAACGACTGAAAAACAATATAGTATTACAATATCAACTGTTTAAATAATAGGTATTGCAAATTAAATATGCCACTCTGTGTCCGTTGTTACATTAAATACAGATGTACAATCGGCATTGTAGACGTGGCCCAGGAGAATATAAGGTATTGAAAAAAATTGATTTTTATCAAAACGTTGAATATCCACTAAATAATTAAAATTTTCATAAATATGTTCATGTTAGTACTTCTATACAATACATTGAATACATGGTCTCGATAATATTACTCTTTAGAGACTAAATTCAAATTTCCTCTTAAATTGTGTGAAATCCAATGATCAATTTTTGAATCGCGCTATCCACTCAGTAATTCTAACATTTCAAAGTTAGAATATTGACGGTTTGATATCAAAAATAAGATAATAATAATAATAATAATAATTATACATTTTTTATACTAATTACATAGATTTTTACTAACACATCAGTTCGTGGGTAGTTTTGTTTATTTATTTATTATAATTTTAAATTTAATTAACTGTGAGAAACTTTAAAAACATAAAACTCGAAAATATACTTAATATTATAATAAAATAACTAAAAAACTAAAAATGCTCGTTTGACGATCAATTATCCTGGCGACCAATTGTATTTGCGACCAATTCACCGCCGATCAATTGTTCGCGACTAATTCACCGGATACCGATAGTGACATATTGGTTGATTATTTTTACCTTGCTTAATCCTTTTATTCACTACGGAACCCGCACAGCGTGTCCAATCTCCCGATTATTATTAAAGGAATCTTAAATTAAATTTTTAAATCTTAGTTTAAAAAAGAAATTTTTTTATTAATTTCTAGCTTAAAATAATTTGTGAATTTTTGTGATTTTTACGTATTTTGTCAAAATTCAAACTTTGAATGCTTATAAAAAAAAATTGTAACTATGAATTTATTTTATTTTTCAACTGGTATTGTAATAATATGTTAAAAGCCTTAAGTCAATGTATTTTTATAATTTTTTAATCACTATAAGAATAACTTATGAGGAACTTTGTATTAGATTTTCAAGTATTTTGATAGGGCCAAAAAATTTTTATCGACACTTCAAAAAAAAAATTTTCAGACAAATTAAAAATTTCAGTCGTCTATAAATATCTCAAAAAAAGTCAAACTATTTTGAATAATAACAAATGTTTAAAATCGTTTGAGGATAAATCGTTATCGTTACGCTATTTCGTAAAAATTTAAAATTCAAATGCACTTAAAATTTTTCCTATAATGGTGTTTCGAGTTTTCTCTATAGCTACTTGAAGGAAAACTTATGGAAAACTTAGTTTTGTATTTTTAATCCTTAGTCATAAACGCAAAAAACTTTATGATTTTTCAACTTAAAACTAATTTGCAAATATTCATGGTTTTAACGAATTTTTGCCAATATTTGAACTTCAAATGCTAATAAAAAAAAGCTGTGCCTATGAATTCTTATAATTTTTTAATAACTATAAGAATAACTTATGAGGAACTTTGTATTAAATTTTCAAGTATTTTGATTGGTCCAAAACAATTTTATCGACACATAAAAAAACATTTTTCAGAAAAATTGAAAATTTCAGTGGTCTATAAATAACTCAAAAAAAGTCAAAATGGTTCGTTTTATTAATTATTTTTGACAACAATTTGACATAAATAACAATAATATTAAATCGGCTTAATCTGTAAGTCTTAACAAAAATGTAATTTCATGTTTAACAATATCATGAGCATGGACACTCAATTTTGGTTTCTGTATTGGATTTTTTTTAAATAATTCATATTAGTGGTTAATACCACTTTTTATTATTTTTTTTTTTTTGTAATTTAATTGTATCAATAAGCATAATATACCTGAAAATGCTTTTGCAACTAAATAGTTTTTTTTTTCAAATTGTTAAAATCTATGGTAAGTAGTAACATAATATATTAAGTACCTATACATAAAAGATGCATGTTATATAGTATATAATTTAAATAAAAATACTTGTATTTGTAGTGAGTATTCGTAAAATACAATTTTATAATAGTATTTTAAAAATATTTTCAATACTATTTTATTTTATTACTAGTATTAGTATTTTAATACTTTTTCAAAAGTATTTTTTACAAGACTGTATATTACGATATAAAATTAAAGGCAGCCGTGTACATCCGATTAAGGGTGTATCTCAATAGTCTCAACTCTAAAATGCCGCTGTTTGTCGTTGTGAGAAGTTGTAACATATATTGTATTCTAGGAAAAATACACCTTATTTACACAGGTGTTAAAAAATAAATAAATTATTAACCAACGAATAAAGAAAAATATCATTACTTTTTATGACAAACAAAAAATGAATTATTTATTGTGAACATTATTTCGTTTTTACTGTTGGAGAGGGGGAGTATTGACTAGGCGAAAGTCGCTTATAAAAGGCATCGAGAAACATTATTTTATTTTAATCATTGTTTAACGTTCACATTATTTTCTTATATAAAATCAAAATGCACAGTTTAATAACGATCACAATTATAGTTATTGCAATTTCAGTTACTATACCACCTACTTCAGGTGACGTGGTGAGCGGACAATGTATGGATTATTTTTTGATACAATATAATTATTTTATTTTGATTATTTTTTTATTGTTTTTTATGTTTATCCGCATTGAATTGCACATTTTCTAGAACTAATTTATAAACTGAAGTCAAACATAACTATATTATAATAACCTTAAATAAAAATAAAATGTATGCCATAATTATATTTTATTTGTATAGAATAAAATAAAATTGTAAAAATTGTACATTTATGGGTTTTTTTTTTAAAAAACAGACATTTCATTGATTTTAGAGGAAACATAAAAATCTTCTGTGCATCACATTCATATTATAAACTAATTCCTGTATACATTATGCAGATGAATTATTATACTATAGTTGTTAAAAGGTAGAATAATGCATATTAAATTATCTAACTGATATAGTTGAAATTAATAGTTTTTTAGTATGTAATAATTATTAAATAGTAGTAATTTGTAGTTAGTAAATAATATAATATTGGCTAATACAAATGTATTATAATATTACTTTTAGTTTTTTGTTTTCGTAAGTTTTGTAATTATTAATTAATTTGTATGATATTCT
This sequence comes from Diuraphis noxia, assembly GCF_037042655.1. NCBI lineage: Eukaryota > Metazoa > Arthropoda > Insecta > Hemiptera > Aphididae > Diuraphis > Diuraphis noxia. The sequence goes on from NW_028301713.1 coordinate 15,644,057, forward strand.
ATATGATTAAAACGATCAAAAGGATGATATATTATGTATTATTTGTATTCTTAAATTATAGTTTAATATCGGATTCTTAACATAATAACCGGAAGTACCGGATCTATCGGCGCTTATCATAGAGGGGTGCAAATTTTAAATTTTAAACTCATCATTTTTATGATTTGGTGACTTTCAGGGGCGTTAATATTATGTTGTGCCCCGGGTTGCATAATTTGTAGATCCGGTACTGTAAACAACCACTTTTAATATTTAACAAGTCTTTTGTTCTGTAAACAAGATTTAGTTGCCCTATGCAATTGATTCATTGTAAAGATTGATGACTCATTAAATAAACTGAATGTTTATGTTACTCGAGCATATTGTTATTTGGAAAATTTTTTAAATTTTATAGATCTTTTAAAGAAGTTTTGCGAATTTAAGGGTAAGATTATTTAATTAACAAACTAATAAGTAATTTGTTTATATTACGTTATTTTTAAAAATATATGTAAGACATATTGTTTCGGCTGGCACGCCCAACAAATAACTTATCAGGAGATTGCCAACAGCAGGAATTAAAATATGGAAAGTAAACAAGCGAATACCAATATGACAAATAATTGAATAATATTTGAAATACAGATAATAATACAAATGAGGTCTTAACCTATGTTAGTAATAATATGGTCACAAACGACCACCGTAAGTACAAAATACTATACTAATAATGTAATAGTATAATAATAATATAATAAATTTCGGATCACATGCGATCGTTATAATAATAATTTAAATAATAATATAATTCAACAATAATACGAATACAGAACGATAACAATTAATATCATATAAACATCCCGAAGTGATAATAAATATACACAATGATAGTACGACCTGATACCGTGGATTGCAGTGTGTGAGTCGTGGTGGAACCGCTGGACCAGTTGCGTAATAACTTGTCGACGTAGCAATAATGACGGGCAGCCGGTAATAATACTAATGGCCAACACTCACGTACTATAATAGTATTTTCGAATATGTCGAGTCGCGTTGCGCACTTTGCGGACGAGCGATGATCATCGACTTAATACATAATAATAATGTAAACGTTCGCACTGCGACGAGGGACGGGCGAATAAGTACGTTTACATACGGCGATATATTTGCACGGCAATAATACCTTTTCTGCCAAAAAACAAAGCGGCAACGGACGACACGCACACGTCGTCGCGGCTACGTCACCTGTACTGGTCGAGTCGAGAGAATACGCGGAGTCGCCGCCGCCGTGACCAGTCGGTCGACAGATAAGCTTATCGGGCTTTTGGTGGTGGACATGGTGTGCAGGTGCATGCATTGATTGTGGCGTCAACATACTCCCCCCTTGGAAGACTAAGGATCTTCCAAAATGTGAGCGAGGCGTAACGAAGATGAATATTTGAACAAAAACATAATACATAATAAAGTATACAAAATTATACAAAATACAAAAATTACTCGAGGTATCAGTTTACAGGATAGGAAAGACCCTTGCTGCGTAGGAATAAACAAGGATTTTTATCTTTTTTTTTTTTTTTTTAATTAATTGATTGGAAGACGAGCTAATTTGACCACGGGCCGCTTGAGGGTGCCATCACTGGTGCGGACAGTTGCTACCCTCACAACTCCATCTTCGCCGGGATGAACTGCTTCGACACGTCCCATTTTCCAGAATGTGGGTGGCAAATTTGGAGACTGAACTAGTACAAGATCACCAACTGTGACGTTAGGTTGCGGGTGGTGCCATTTTGATCGGACTTGCAATGATCGCAAGTATTCTAAAGACCAACGTTTCCATAACGATTGGTGAAATTGATCCAACAGCTGCCATCGGTTGAGACGGTTTATCGGAATCTGCGTCACGTCGGGGTCAGGCAGCGTGACGAGAGGTGCACCTATGAGGAAGTGACCTGGTGTTAACGCTCGTATATCATTCGGATCTGACGAAAGGGGTGTAATTGGTCGTGAGTTCAGTATGGCTTCTATTCGTTGAGTTATGGTGCACATCTCCTCAAATGTTAACAGTTGGGTGCCAATTACTCGTTTCAGGTGGATTTTCATGGACTTAACTGCTGCTTCCCACAATCCCCCGAAGTGGGGAGCAGCCGGTGGGTTGAAGTGCCACCTACACGGCACAGCATTTGAGACAATGTTTTGTGCTTCAGGATCTGACCACAACCGACGAAATTCAGTTGCGGCACCTTGGAAATTGGTACCACAGTCTGAGTATATCTCTGAAGGTATTCCTCGACGAGCAATGAAACGGTGCAATGATGCAAGGAATGCCGAAGTTGTGAGGTCAGAGACCACCTCGATGTGCACCGCTTTCACAGCCATGCAAATGAAGATCGCCACATAACATTTTGTAGAACGGGCATTCCGACGTTTGCCTTCCTTGATCAAAAGTGGTCCCGCGTAGTCTACACCGACATTCGAGAAGGGTCTCGATGGACACACTCGTGAGGATGGAAGATCGCCCATAAACGTTTTGACAGTTGACGCTCGATGTCGTGTGCAGGTAACACATTTGAAGATAACGTGACGAATAACTGATCGACCTGACACAATCCAGAATTGAGAAGACAACAAGGATGCCACAAGCTGAGGTCCAGCGTGCATACCAATTATGTGATAATATCGGATCAATAGTAACGTTAAAGCGCTTGACTTTGGCATTAGCACTGGATATTTGAAATCTTCCGGTGCGGTTGAATGGCGCAATCGTCCACCCACGCGTATGATTCCAGATGCGTCAATGAACGGGGTAAGACAAGATATCGACCGAGGTTTGATGGACGATGACGAAGATGACATACGCTTGAGTAACTGTGGAAAGTGGATGCGTTGTGTTATTTGGACGAGCGTCTGTAGAGCATCACGAAGTTCTTCATATCTAAGGAATCCTGTAAACATAGGTGGATGGTCGTCACATTGATGTGCGGGCTTTCGCTGGAGTGACTTGTGACGAGTCTTGACGATGAAACGTCTCATGTAAGCAATGACTCTCTTTAACCGAGTCAATGATGAGAATTTATCAAGCCAGTCGTCATTCGTTGTTGATGTAACAGTAACGTACAATGTCTCTGCCACGGTTTTCTGTTCAGGTAGTTCAGCTATGGGAATTTTTTCATACTGTAGTGAATTCCAAGTATCAGGTGACTGTTGCACGAAAGATGGACCATCCCAGTATAAACTGTGTTCTAATGCTTCAGTAGGAAGTAGGCCACGTGACACACAATCAGCTGGATTTTGCATTGATGGTACATATCGCCACTGACCCGAAGGCAAAAGTTCACCTATCTTGTTAAGCCTGTTCGTAACAAATACCTTGAATGTAACTTGCTGAGTTGTTAGCCAAGACAACACCACTGTAGAGTCGGTCCATGCATGAATCGAGGATATGTGAGTGATTGACGACAATGCCTTTTGTACCCGATGCAATGTTTGAGCTAAGAGCAATGCCCCGCATAATTCCAACCTCGGAATGGAAAGTGACTCGTCCAGACGACTGTTCTTTAACGGTGCCACCTTCGACCTTGCTGTAAGTAAATGTACTGTGCCAGGTTTTGAAGTATACGACAATCGCATGTAAACAACAGCTGAATATCCCTTTTGTGATGCATCGGAGAAACCTAGTAGCTGCACTTCAGTACACTGTTCAATTGGAATATGTCTCCTGATTTTAACTTGTGAGACCGAAGGTAATTGTGTGGAGAATGAATTCCAGGAATAAGCTAATTCGTCGGGGATTGGTTGGTCCCACTGGTAAGCATTTTTCCATAAAATCTGCATGAAGCACTTAGCCCAAAAAGTGATAGGTGATAAGGCTCCGAGTGGGTCATAGATCTTAGCTATCGCGGATAGAACTGAACGTTTCGTAGGTCGAGAGACGCATGGATCACTATGATAACTGAATAGATCATTTGCCGGGTCCCAATGTAACCCCAGAATCTTTATGGAACACTCATCCTTTGGGTCGAATGACAGTTCCACAACTTGATCGTCCTTTGGGATATTTTGCAGAACGTGTGGACAGTTGCTTGCCCACTTTTTTAACTCAAATTGACCTTGACCTAGCAAACCGATGAGCTGTTTCTGCAACGTCACGATCTGTTCGACTGAGGCAGCTCCTGTTATAATGTCATCGACGTAAGTTTGACTAGACAAGACTCCTTGTGCAGCTGGGTATTTAGAACCTTCGTCCAGTTCCAATTGATGCAATACACGGATAGCTTGAAAGGGAGAAGAAGACACTCCGTAAGTAACTGTTGACAATGCATACTCCTGTATTGATTCAGATGGATCGTTGCGCCATAAAATATGCTGATAGGAGCATTCCGCTGGTGACACTTGTATTTGTCTATACATTTTGCATATATCTGCTGTGAGCATATATACATGAAAGCGACATCGTAATAATAGATCTGCTATGTCACACTGCAATTTGGGTCCGGTAAATAACAAGTTGTTTAATGATGTTCCAGAGGATGTAGTGGCAGACGCGTCAAATACGACTCTTAGTTTAATTTTTCCGTTCGCTCGTTTGACGACTGCGTGATGTGGAATGATGTAGTTTGCGGGAGTTTGCGCAAGTTTCATGTGGCCAAGTTGTAAATACTCCTTCATAAAGGAGTTATATTCCTCGTATATGATAGGATCGGCTTTTAATTTACACTCCAAGTTATAAAATCTTGATAGTGCCATTGACCGGGAGTCACCAAGAACAGACGGATCGGTTTTAAACGGAAACGACACTGAGTACCTCTCAGACGGATCTCTGGTGGTGGTACGACGGAAAATCCCTTCGCACTTTTGTTCTTCTGTAAACGGGTTAGGTAAAACCACAGGCTCCTCAACTTCCCAAAACCGGTTCAGCAATTGTTTGAGTGACGGTTCGGTTGTTAATGACAGTGATACTTGCGATGACGGAGCGCTTGAGACTGCCGCGGCTCCAACAATAATCCAGCCTAATGTTGTCTCGAATGCAGAAGGCCACCCTGGTGTATGACGTACATGATAACCGTCTTTGAAAATGTGGTTGTACACGTCAGCGCCTAGTAAAAATTCAATTTGCCCTGGACGATCGAAATTCGGATCTGCGAGCTCCAGATCCATACACTGGGTTCGTATAGATAAATCTAACACTTTCGAGGGCATCATCCCAGTGATCTTTGACAATAGAACGGGTTCACAAGTTAGCTTTCGATCTAACCGCATGTGTGGTACTATGCTGCACAAGACTACACCTTTTGCCTGGACTACGGGGCTCTGTGACAGTCCGACTACGTTGATTTTACGATTGCACCGAGTAAGACCAAGTCGCGTCGCGCATTTTGTTGTTATAGCAGATATTTGTGATCCACAATCTATTAATGCACGGACTGGTACCCACTGTCCTTGTTGGTTGCACATCCGAATAACAGCTGTGCCCAAAACACTCAAATTGCCGCTGCTAACGGTACCAACAAATGACGTGTCATCGGTGCTTGGTAGACTACCAACGGGGGGTGCCGACGACGATGGAACCGCGGGTGCATGGTTATTTGAGTTAGTGCCAGCCTGGCGCTTTCGTGATTCGAAGTGTAGTAACGAGTGATGTTTTCCGGAACAGGTTCGACACGAATACTTCGACGAACACGTGGAAGCCGTATGGGAACCACTGAGACAATTTGAACACATGTTGTTGGACTTTACCAGCTGAAATCGTGCTGATGTGGTTAGTCCCCTAAACTTCTCACATTTGTATACATAGTGTGTCCCTTGGCACGCATAGCAGTGAGGCTCGTGCTGCTTGGTTGCGGCCAATAACGAAGATCTTGAAATTACAGGCTTTCGGCGCGTGAAAGCTGTAGGTTTCCTTTCGACGTTTGTCATCGAACTATTTTGTAAGATTTTGCACTGAGATTGTATGAATATTAATAAATCATTTAGAGTGGGAAGATCATGTGTACCTTGATCAGCCTCGAAGAGGCGTTTCGTCGAACTATCCAGGACGCGCGACGCTATATAGAATAATAGAAAACCGGACAAATCATTCAAACCTAAAGCGTCGATCGCTGCTGTGTTCTCTTTAAATACATCTAAAAAATTATTTAAATCAGTCAGCGATTCATTTTGTATGGGAGAAAATCCGAATAACTTATCCAAGTGCGCGTGAAGTATAAGACGCGTACTGTCAAATCGATCATGCAATGCGTTCCAAGCGACCTCATAATTGGGACCAGTAAGAGGGACTGAACGTACCACAGTACTCGCAGCTCCAGAGACTGAAGCAATTAAATAATGAAACCGCTCAACACTGTTAAGATCTGAATTATCGTGGACAAGCGATGTAAATGTGTCACGATAAGACCGCCAATTAATTATGTCACCATTAAAATGCGGTAACTTAATTTTTGGTAAATTAATGTGAGAACCTGATCTGGGTACCGTATCCAATTTACAACAGGCCACGGTTTGTATTGAATAGTATTGTTCGGTGACAATAGTTTCAATGGTACTATGGTCTCGTACGAACTCCTCAATCCGCCCTAGCTCAACCAACTGATCCATAACGTCCTCCTGATCGTGGCGAAAATTCGACATGAGTGTTTCCAAATCCCGTGTACGCGCATTGAATATAGGTAATGATGACGGATCAGACTCAACTGTCTTCGCTAAGTCGAACAAAATCAACATCTGATTGACATACTTATCTCGTTTAACAATAGCATGCTGTAAAGATCGCTCAAAACGTTCCTGTTGTTGTTGTTGATCTGTTGGCGCCATCGTGAAACATTAATACTGTATAATAAAATAGAAAAACGACAACGATAATATGACGTATCTAGATGGCCATCACGATGCTACCATACAACAATATAATAAATAGACTTGAAACAGCTATGAACAGTAAGATTATGACCAAATTCACTTGTTTTATCGAATGGTTACGTAATTAATTAAAGTGGACTGTATTTTCGATATCCGGCCCGAAGGACCAATGTTTCGGCTGGCACGCCCAACAAATAACTTATCAGGAGATTGCCAACAGCAGGAATTAAAATATGGAAAGTAAACAAGCGAATACCAATATGACAAATAATTGAATAATATTTGAAATACAGATAATAATACAAATGAGGTCTTAACCTATGTTAGTAATAATATGGTCACAAACGACCACCGTAAGTACAAAATACTATACTAATAATGTAATAGTATAATAATAATATAATAAATTTCGGATCACATGCGATCGTTATAATAATAATTTAAATAATAATATAATTCAACAATAATACGAATACAGAACGATAACAATTAATATCATATAAACATCCCGAAGTGATAATAAATATACACAATGATAGTACGACCTGATACCGTGGATTGCAGTGTGTGAGTCGTGGTGGAACCGCTGGACCAGTTGCGTAATAACTTGTCGACGTAGCAATAATGACGGGCAGCCGGTAATAATACTAATGGCCAACACTCACGTACTATAATAGTATTTTCGAATATGTCGAGTCGCGTTGCGCACTTTGCGGACGAGCGATGATCATCGACTTAATACATAATAATAATGTAAACGTTCGCACTGCGACGAGGGACGGGCGAATAAGTACGTTTACATACGGCGATATATTTGCACGGCAATAATACCTTTTCTGCCAAAAAACAAAGCGGCAACGGACGACACGCACACGTCGTCGCGGCTACGTCACCTGTACTGGTCGAGTCGAGAGAATACGCGGAGTCGCCGCCGCCGTGACCAGTCGGTCGACAGATAAGCTTATCGGGCTTTTGGTGGTGGACATGGTGTGCAGGTGCATGCATTGATTGTGGCGTCAACACATATTAATAATCATTGTCTATTGTTTAATCGATTTTAAAGATAAATTTTGGTCATTCAATTTACTAAAGATCTGGAAATATATTTATCGTTAGAAATATATATACATTTTACTAACTACATTTAGAATTTCTTTTGTTGCGAGTTCTTTCGTGACTAAAATATTATGTCTATGTTATAATAGTTATCTTGTTATGTATTTACGAAATATTGAATATGTATACTAATAAAACCTAACCTTATGTTATGAATCCGCTTAACTAAATAATACTATATTATGTTCGATCTTTTCGTTCATTTAAACACGTCACTGTTTGGCGGCAAGTGGTGACCACGGGGCTGAGGGCCGTTCTCCGACAACTGATAACAACCAATTTTTTCTCCGAAAGTCAGAGTGACCAACCATGAAAAAAAAATGTCAAATCGTTATTTGAAATAAATATATATAGATACTATACATATCTGATCCTAACCTACAAAGTTTGAAGTTGAAAGTTCGTTGTATGTACACATTTTAGTTTTAACTGTTGGAACTGTTGGAAGCATTTTGTCATGGTTTGAAGCTTCTGAAGTTGTTTTATAAGGTAAGGCATTAAATCCATTACTATAAACAGTATAAACATTGTTGAAATTATATTTATTAAAAAAAATTATAAAACATACAATGTCATAAATCATAATATTATATAAATATAATAGAACTATACAACACATAATCATTGTAAAACCAATACATTCATCGCCTATTATATTTATTGTATATAATTATATAATAAATATAATAAAACACATATACCTAGTCATTGTAAAATCAATACATTCATCACTATTCACTACTAATTGAATTTGTCAATAAATGTAAAAAATTAAATGTATAATTTGTCAATATTTAAATCTGTCGTAAAAAAGTAGTTAAAAGTATAAAAATTGTATAAAAATAATAATAAAATTTGAAATAAAATTTTATTAGGTTATCATGGCTGTGGGCCAACTGGTTTATGCAGATACCCATCCATCATATGGCCGGCTCTTTGGAGAAACATTAATAGATTCCCATCGTCATTGAGAGTATCAAACTATCAATATACTCTCTATAACCTTCCGAGTAGCATCTAACCGTTTTACTCTAGATGTATGATTTCTTACCTAAACATTTAAAAACAACAGTATAAATGAGTAATTATAATATAAGGGTACATAAATTTAAAATTAAATAAATTCATTAATCTACTGTTAGGTTTCTTCGAACTTGGTCCATCTCAACGTAAAATTGATTTTCAATCAACAACAATTTTTCTAGGATAAAAATAAAATAAACTGTAATAAATTTTTAGCTGAAAGTTCCAAAAAAAAAAAAAAAATTAATTGTATATTAATTAACAAATATTTTATAAAATTGAGTTTACGCAAAAAATCCCAAATATTTGGGTGTTTTCCCATTTGGTTGAGTAACATAGCGTGAAATGACTCTAGGTAATTGTTGGTGCGTATATCTGAACTAAAAAGTATATTATACATTTTAAAACTATTAGGTACCTAGTAAAAAAATGTTTTTTTATATAATTCTCATGCCTATAGACACTTATTGAGGTAGCGCCAATTTGTGTAAGCCAAAATTCCTGAATATAACCATTCAGAAATACTTCCATCTGTTGATAAATATTCGGATATTGATTGGCAAATTCAACAATTACCCAAAATTCATCATGTATTGTAATTGACAATTGGGTGTACTTGAGCAGGTAAATGTGGTAAAGCCAAGATCTATAATAGACATTTTTGTAAAACAGTATAAGGTATTAATATTTTAGTTTTATTAATTTCAGACTAAATTACCATGCGCAATATTGTAGCTGCCTCAGGATTCGATTGGAATAAATGGTAAATACTATTTAGACTTCTTCTACAATACCTTACAATAGCATAAAAAATTTTAATTAAATATTGTACATTTATATTAACTATTCCTAATAAGAAATAACTTGATTGATATAAAATACTTAAGTAATAATACCTTAATACTTTACATTACTTACTTGACAGTAATGGAACCAACAACCCTGGAATCTTCTTTCAGGAAAGGTTGATTCTACTGCATTTATTAACCCCCTTTCATAATCAGATATGATTGTTAACTGGGCATAATTCAATGGCAAAACCTCACGAACAATCCTCAAGAATTAGATACTGAAGTATAAATACGTAACTGTAAACAAATGCAATCAAATTTAGTTGGTTGAACATTTACTATAGTTCTATAAATAAAAGTAAAATAAATTTAAAAGAATATTACAAACATTAATAAAAACCAGATAGACTTAAACAATATTGGTGGCATTTCAATGAGGAATTGGATAAACAACTACATTTTTTCCAACAGTATATTTTTATTATTTTATTTTATATTATAATAAAATATAATTATATATTAAACAACTTCCAGCCCTGTGGTTTTCTCATTTGATGTTCATTAATTAACACAAACAAAAATAATAAATAATAATATATTATGTATTTAAATTTTATTTATATTATAAATGCATTTAACCATGGTATTTAAATTTTATTCATATTATAAATTTATTTAGCAATGGTATTTACATTGTATTTATAATAAAGATATATCTACTACAAAATTTAAGTTTGTAGAGTCTACAATAATGATAGAAGTAAAAACAATAGAGCATTATAATATTGTTGGATTTAGATGACCTTAATTTCAAAGATTTTCTTTTTAAGTGGTTTTATTCTTAAAAATGAGCTTTTAAGTTTCGACGATTCAGATTACAAATTTGTTTACTTTTTAGCACAAAATTTCCCTAACGTCAATTTAATAAAAATTATGTTGGTAATAGAAAATATTTGAGGTTATATCACAGATTATATAAAACCAGATGGTGCACTAATTGGTGGCCTATTCGGCCCATGTAATTCTCAAAAATGCGAAAAATCAAAACCTACCTCAAATCAGTGTCACCACGGATAGGGAAAATAAGGCTTTATAAGAAATTATTGTTTATTAACTACACATCACTGACTTTTTTGACACTGTTCAGCCGTTTTACCACAGATTATATAAATATATAGTAATATAATATACAGGGTGATTTTTTAAGCATGCTCGCCCCATTTTTATGCTTAAATTATGCATATATTCAAATTTTGATTTTTGGAATATTTAAGTGTAGTTAAAGGCGATATTTTTGAGTACTTAGATTTTTCACAACTTTTAAGGAGTATCCTGTAGCGATACCAACTTTGGTTTTTCAAATGACAACCTATATGTTTTAAAGCAAAATGTGATTCAGATAATTTTTCTGAAAATTTTGACATATTGCAATCAAAATTCGAACGAAAACTTCCAGAGTTATTCTACTTGAAATACTAAGGAATAAGGATAAAAGTCTAATACTTAAATGCCTACGTTGTAAATGGATACACGTACATATTTCGCATTTGTGCTATTGTACACTATTGTTCGGTATTTTATTATAAGTAGGTATACCTATGCTATACAAATATTAACGTTGCCTATAAGGTATAGGTAACATGGATAAAATAAAAAGGATATTATTTTATTCATATTTTCTTTTCTTTTGAAAATTGTCAGATGCAATATTTGGCCATTTAGTAATAAGTAGTGATTATTAACAAATATTTTATTTTTATATTGTATACCGAATTATAATTATCGTATCCATTTACAACGTAGGCATTTAAGTATTAGACTTTTATCCTTATTCCTTAGTATTTCAAGTAGAATAACTCTGGAAGTTTTCGTTCGAATTTTGATTGCAATATGTCAAAATTTTCAGAAAAATTATCTGAATCACATTTTGCTTTAAAACATATAGGTTGTCATTTGAAAAACCAAAGTTGGTATCGCTACAGGATACTCCTTAAAAGTTGAGAAAAATCTAAGTACTCAAAAATATCGCCTTTAACTACACTTAAATATTCCAAAAATCAAAATTTGAATATATGCATAATTTAATCATAAAAATGGGGCGAGCATGCTTAAAAAATCACCCTGTATATTTAAATATATAGTACCGAATTACTGTTATTGTTTTGCTGCTCATTGCTCAACGCACGCGGTATGCTGAGTGTGAATTTTTTTATTTATTAAACTTTTTTATTTAATCTTCATAATTTATTTTTGCACCAATTATTTTATATTTATTTAATAATAAAGAAGATATTTTTCATATCTGATTCTGATACCTGAATAAAAAGAGAAAGATACCCGATTTTTTATATCTGTAAAACTTAGTATAATATTCCATGTTAAACCATGCTCATTTAGTTAGCTTTTCGAATTATTTTTTGGACGTAAAATTTAAAAATTAAAAATCGGGCTTCTTTTAAGGAATCTGATTTTAATCTTCTCTACCTATAATTTTTTTTATTTATTTATCTTTTGTGTATTGAACTTGTGAAGAACATTATAATAAATGAGCTAATACTCCTGCCACAGACCAAAATTTGTTTTTATTTTAAAAATAATGTATTTCCTCCTTGTCTTTGTGATGTACACAGTAAAATATTTTTAAATTGTGTAACAGAGTCACTATTTCTTGAAGTGTAAATAAAAATATCGAAAAAGAGAAAACAAATTTAGTATTCTGGAATAATATGCACAAAAAAATATTTTAAATATTTAAAAAACACTTCTCAAAAAATGTTGGGGATGTATTTGTGTGCTTAACATGAATATCTGTTAAAAGTTTTAAAAAATACAAGTAGATTTGATAAAGATAAGCCCCAAGATTATAACACACTAATCCATATATTGAATTAAAGCTACGCAAAATTATATATGATTTTTGGAATTCCATTAGCATTGAGCCATTGACGCTCAAAGTACATATAAATTATATATGATATAATATAATATTATTATGTATTAAATATTATTTGATACAATAATTAAAAATTATGGTAAAAGTTGTTGTACATTAATTTATTTCTCTTATGTGACCCTACTGATTTGAGGTAGGTTCGTGTTATCAGTAAATCGAAGAAGTGCACCATTTGGTTTTATATAATCTGTGGTTATATCATGTTATCAAATTTATGTTTGTCGGAGAACGACCCCCATCTTGTGACCACGCTCGGCCACCCGCAATGTTGGTCAGCCTGATGCGCTCGTCACCTTGGTTCGGGTAACGGTGTGTGTGTGTGTGTATGTGCGTTGTTGTTGCGTACGCTTTCGTTCTACGTGCTGCTCGGCCGTTGTTGTTTTTGAAAACTGTGTGTGTTTCCACTTGTTCTACGTCCGCTCCGGCGCTTTAAGCATTTATATACGATCTTTCTGCCTTTTTGCTCACGGTCGCTCTTACCGATTGCAAAAGGCCTAAGGGTCACCTGTTCGTGAACGCTCAACTAGGAGATACGAATCTCGGGACGTGCAGCTCGGTAGTCCAACGTCAAGTCAATCGTCATATCAAGCCATCTTTGTCGTCACTGCTCTTCGTCATCAGGTCCAACGGTGTTCTCCGTTCCCCATATATTAGCTGTTTATAATACAATCGTTATAAATTAATCACAATTGTGTATTGCTTAAAACATTCCTTCTCACAAGGGTTCTGAGGACCGAGCGACTGACAACATCCCTCATACGGACTTGTCAGCGCAACACTATACCTATCCAAACGAAATTCCTAACGCGTCACTGTAACAACTTATAAAAAAAAACCAATATATTTCATTGTACGTATCTTTTACTAGTTAGTAGTTTATAGAAAATAATGCTATAAATATAACAGATATTATATAAGTGTTTAATATGTATCATATAATAGTATAATACTAAAAAAATAAAATTTCAGATGATGAAACAGATTACAATATAATTGAATTCAAAAGTATGTATTTTAAACTGACTAATAAATATAATATATCTGTTGTAGTTGGTCTACAGTTTGTACAAATAACGGGGTAGGGGCCGGTCGTCGTTGGTACAAGCTTAGTTAACTGGTATTCCAATTTTAAAAATTAAACATCCGTCGGACTCCTTTTCAGTTGGCTGTCGGTTTGACGGTTTTTGTTCCTAGGCGTCATCGTCAGCGGCTACGAGGTCTGAGTGGCACATTGCGTCCCGCTGCGGGTACAAGTCGCCGGCTTCGGCGTAATCCGGATCTCGTCCAGAGAATGATTGGTTTTGTTAGCACCGTCGCCGATTGTCGTATATGACGGAATTTTCGGTCAGACGATACACCCACGTTAGTTTTATCGTGGCTGTATATTGACCGTCGTGGCAGTTGGTCCTGAAAAGGATCGGTTTCAATTCGTACCGATGGTACGTGGATCGCCGTCCAGCGGTGGCGTCAATCACACGTCGAGGGCGTTCGCTAAGATGTGAACAAAACTGAGTAATCGATTAACTCTGATCGATGTGATTGGCGGTAGCGCTGTGTGACAGTGTCAGGTAGGCAACTTAAATGCACCTCAGGTTGCCGTGATTAAAGTTGTCGGATATGTCAGCCATGGTCATGGAATCGATGGCGGACGTTCGCTGTCGACTGCCCATTTCGTGTTGATTTATTAGGTACTATTTTTTGTTTGCTATCAATGCAATTATTTATCGTAAATATTATCTTTTCTGTTATACCCACGCCAATTTTTAGTTTAAATTGTATTATTAGCTATTATCTAAATAATTATTCGTATTATATTTTGTGATACGTTGTTTAAATGCCCTTTGTAGTTTTACCACCATATATAATTTGATTTGTTATTCTGCTTTTATAACGTAATTTTTATTACTATTATTATTGTTCATACGATACCGCCGTCACATCACTCTCAGTACCGCTCTTGTGTGAATAATAATCAATCAACGAATCCACCGCTTCATCGCCGGAGACATCACCATGGTCGTTCCATGGGGGGGGGAGGATGTTTAACCCCCCACGATTTCGCCCCATTGACGGCACTACGGGTTGGCACAAGTGTGTTTCGGGTGCAAACTTTACGCACACGTCTTACCCCCACTGCCGCCCAGGGCTATCCGAAACGGCCGTGGCTGTTGTTCTTTTCCAGCGGTATACGGTTTACCATTACGCCGCCCGCGCGTTTTTTTCGCGTATCGTCACCACAGTGGTGTTTGTGCGTCTCGCTCCGATCACTAGAGCCGTCGTCGAGTGACCAATTTCGAGTTGGTCCTTGTCCCGATATTTCAGACATGGTCGGCCGATCCGAGTACAGTCGTTTTGCTGCACGTCGTTGCCCAATTTGGACGTGCGTGTGTGTGGGTTGTCGAACCACGTGTCTAACGAGCTCTTCTTGTGTGTTGTCGCCACAGAATATCGCACGTTTCCGTCACCGTACATGACGCGTGGATATCACCAGTTATATATATATATATATATATATATATACATTTACGTTGCCGTTTGTGTGCGTATACAATATTATTATAATCAGGGCTAGGATTTGTATACAATAAAAAATTGTAAAATAAGCATTTTATTTACCAAAATATGCAAAAATATGCATTTTAATTTCCATCTTAGATTTTATATTGACCGACATACTTTTATTAAGTGTGTTTATCTTTCTCCGTCAAACTATTCAATTTTTAATCGCATACCTATTGTACCATATTACCTATATAGGTTTGTATTAATAAAAATAAAATTTTTGTTTGACAACAAAACCAAGTTTTATACTTTAATCAGCAGAGCTAGAATTAAATATGAAATATTAATATTAAATTATAAATATTAATTACGAAATATACTATAAAACATGCATTTTTCGTATTCTTATAATAGAAATATGCAATAATATTCATTTTATTCAATATAATATGCATTAACATGCATTTTATTCAATATATGCATTAACATGCAAAATAAAAACACCACCATTAATCTCATCATGAGGTGATTCGTGAACATTACTGATAAAATTAATAATCAGAAGTCGGAAAAAAACATGCTGTTACAAATCCTAGCCCTGATTATAATATTTGTATTCGCGTCGTCATCCGTGTGCGTCGCCTACACACAATACACAAACCTCATATTTATATACACTCGCTCTGCCGTTCATATGCGTAGTGTATCGGTGCGGTGCCTTTTCGTGTGGTATGCGCCTACCACCCCAAGTCTGACCATTTTTACGGGATTATTGTTCCAGCGTTCCGGACCACAAGGCGGCTGTATGTAAACTGCGGCAAAATTTACCTTTTTCTAAAAGTCGATGTGTAAGCTGTGGCAGAAAAAAAATTAAGATTATACAATCTGCGACAAAACCGATAAGATACATCATACAAACTGCGGCAATGTATTTTATATACTTTCTATATATACTACGTATACATATCGTTACGATAATCTATATACACGTTTATCGTTTAATTAGGTATAATACCTATTACGTGTTATGACAGCTATAAGTATCTCTTAGAGTATAAGGCTTAAATATAAAGAAAAACCAATTTTTAAATATTGAAAAGTATGTTATTGTTAAAAAATATTTTTAAAAATCGTATAATCAAAAAATCAATTTTAAAATTAAAAAAATATTATTATTATTAAAAATTATTTAAAAAAATCGTATAATATTTTTATAATAAAAAAAAAAAAATAATAATATAATATAATACGTATTACGTGTTGTGGCAGCTATTGGTATCTCTTATTAGAGTTTTTTTTAAAAAATCGTATAATCAAAAAAATAAAAAAATAAATATTCATAATACAATAGGTATTTTTTACAATAGCTTAATTAAAATTTTTTCGTTTATTCTTAAAACATACTTTTTTCAAAAATTCATATCTTGAAATTTGTCCATCTTCTTTCATTTGTCGCTGTATATCAATAAATTTGTATTTTTGCATTGTTGCTTTATTTCTTCTTTGTACTACCCCTTCTTCTACACTTCTAATTTTTATATATGTGTCAACTTGAATATCCTGTAGAGCATCTATAAATTTATATAGTGATGGATGATGGTGATAAAAATACGCGTTAAATTTCGAATGGAAAGATTCGCATACATTATTTGTTATAACCTCTGATTTTGATGCCCACAAAGAAGGAGGGAATATGCCTTGCATATAATTTTCGGTTAAGTAATCGCAAAATTGTATTATTTGATTATTAGATGGCATATCTGAAATTAAATCAAAAACAAACGAATCTTCGACTTCATCAGGTTCAAGGAACGGAAGACCAAAAATATAATTTAAACATTTTCCTTCATCAGTGTCTCCTTCACTATAAACTTTAGATAGACCCAAATTTTGTAATTTTCTAAACCACGCTTGGCCGAGATGAAAATTACAACCTCGAATAATACTGGTTGGCCATATACTGTGAACCGCTTCGTGTATTCCAATTTTGAAATCAATTATAAACATACTTGGGTTAAGTACAAATCCTTCAGTCAAACATGCATCACGTAACTTTTTAAATAAATGTTCATAAGTCGATGTACGTTTATTAGGAAGCAATGCATATACCAGAGACGTATAAATACCATTTTGAAAGCCATGCAGTACAAAAAACTGATAAAAAAATTTAGAACAGAACTGGAATGTTCCGTCCATAAAAACTTTTTCCATAGAACATAAGTATTTTAAATTTGTGAGACATGTAAATACAATTATATTTGTTTCCTTATCATTAATTAGCAAAAAGTTTTCATTTTTGTTAGTCATAATATTCATATTTATTAGAGCTTCATGTAATTCAGTAATATCTTTAGGAAGTGGTGGGTGATATTTGGTTTTTTTATTATATAAATTTCTACGAATATATGAAATATCATTAGTTAGTAATTGTTTGCGGTTTTCTAAACTACGAAGTTCTTTTCTTATTATTTTAGATGGCATTTCATTTATATTGCTTTCAGATAATTTGCGTTTGATACTATTACTTACTATTTGACGTTCAATTGTAGAATCTGATTCATGACTGTTTGTGCACGAAGTAAGACCGCCCTGCTAGCTCAGCATATGTGAAGTTGGTCATACTGGGTGAGAACGCTACTTCCACTCTCCCCCGTTCCAGCTCGGACAGCGGCCGGGTCCCGCTGTATTGGTGTGTGTGTGTGTGTGGACACATGGCGTCGAGTTTTGTATTCTTGTTTTACCGTTCGTAAAAGGCGCATGGCAGCTCAGCATTTTTTAAAGGCTTTTAATATTCACCTTTTATATCGTGTGATATTGTTGTCCATCAGAAGATTCTATTCTTATTACGACAAAGGCCGCTCGCCTCCTGTTTGGCAGTTCGTTATTCATTCCAGTTTGGTACGTGGTAATCTTCCTGTTACTACATCAAGTGCAGCTCGCAGCGTGTGTGGCAGCTCGGCATCCAGTCCAGTTCGGTCCGGAGATTATCTTTCCCCCTTTGTGTATTATTTATTGTACGATCAGTTGTCTCCCCCTTTTTATTATATTATTTGTATTAACTCAGCATTTGCTATATTTTTATGTATTACCTCCCAGTAGATTGGCCATCACTGGTGGGTAAATGTTGTCAATATTTCATATTAGCATAATTAATATATATATATTTAGAGGTCTTATAAAAAGATATTGTTCTATTTTTCAATCGTATACCATATATTATGTTCACTATCCCTTAGCAGCTTTCCAGTTTAGGTGCAAGTCGCAGACGCCAACCTCATGGCAGGAGCGGATGTGGCGAAAACAATGACTATGATCCAGAACTGATTTTTCTTGCAGTATAGTGTTTTCCTTATTGAAGACTAATTTGGCTTTGCATGTTTTTTTAGTGCATTCCCAAGTTTTATTACCATTTATTTTTGATTCATATTTAAATTTGAATTTAAAATCGTTTAACACTGTTAATACTTTGCCATTCTGGCTAAACATTGTTGAAAATTCCATGACGTTGAATAAAATATACAAAACTTTTAACTACTTTTATTAAGTAACATCTAACACTTGTAAGTAGGTACTAACTAGTATAATCAAAAGTAAAGGAATCGATAATACCGATATGTTTCTTTAAAAATTAAAAATACATTTGGATGTACCAATTTGTACTCATCACATAATTAATTTAACGATATACGTACATACAGGAATGTACTATATATAGTATATATAGAAAGTATATAAAATAAATTGCCGCAGTTTGTATGATGTATCTTATCGGTTTTGTCGCAGATTGTATAATCTTAATTTTTTTTTGCCGCAGCTTACACATCGAATTTTAGAAAAAGGTAAATTTTGCCACAGTTTACCATCTCCCCACAAGGCAGAGGTCGGACGGTGTCGCCATCGTTGTATTATTAGTATTTATTTTGTATTGTTTTGTTTATTGTAATTGTTATGTGCAAGATTATTTATATTATTATTATCTTATGAACGCCCACATTTATTAGGATACCTAACTCCGATTGTATCTATATTAATCCTTATTTATTATATTTTTTAGCGCCCGACAAACGCGGGACGCAAATTTTAATTACGGCAGTTTTTTTTCTTAGGTTAGTTCTTCTGAATGGTTGGTCGTTAGTGTGGTTGATGACAGCTATTAATATTAATATTAAATTGCATCATTAGGTCGTCATAAAAATGGTTAACGGGCTGGACTTCCGATTTCACACACAATGAAATTCAGCCGTGAACACAAACACAATATCTACATAATATTTGAATTCATATAACAGTTGAATTTTCACACAAAATGTTGAACGTTATCCAAATAATCTTATCATAATTGTCTTAATATTATACTGTAAATAAGCCTAAAAATGTAGTAATAAGGATGAGCTCAACCGTTTCTTTTCTAGTTATTTGTCACTACTATAAATGTTCGAACACCGACTTGTTTGGCGCGTTTCTGCCGGACCAAAGGTCATCACGGCGAGAGTGACAGTCCGGTCAATTCAGTTGTCCACCTTTTCCCTCCCTGGACATGGTCAGGCTGTATATTGCCGTAGACTTGTCGCCGCCGTACCGGTAGGCGCGACACCTTTGTACGTGACACGTGTGTGTGTGTGCTCGTGTTGTTGTTCGGTGACACAAAACCCACGTGTTCCTTGCGCCCTTGTTGCAAGTTGCGACGTCGTACGAGTTTTCTTGTTAGATCGTTCGATTTAATATACATTTGTATATTATTTATATTTGATATACACACTTATATATATATATATATATATATATATATATATATATGTTGTCGTTTGTGCGACCCGACCGCAGTATACGTATATATTGGTGTAAAATATTAGTGTATACCCAGTGTGACCACCTTGTGTTCATTCATCGAATATTATTTTAATTGCTACATCGTTAAGCTGACCATAATATTCCATTATACAAGTGAAGATTGCCAAATTGGATCATTGGATCGACCCACCGCCGGAATCAGGTCTATTTTGTTATATTTTATATATTGTTCACCACCTGGTAACTTAAATATTTATATTGCTGTATTATTATTGTTACTTATTTATACTTTTATTATTACTGTTATTGGGGTCCCGTGTTATTGTATTGTTATACTTGTAACACCGTGACAGTTTCCTATTATTATACATACGCTAACACCTTGTATTTAATTAATTAATTTATTGGTCACCTAATTATTTTATCCACGCGAGTCGCGGCAAACAACTGCCAGACATCGCAAGATTTGTCGCGGCGACAAAACAATAAAATTATTTATATCAGAAGAGATTAAATGATTTATAATATAAGAATAATATCATTATTATAAATAAAAACAAAAATACCTATCTAAAATATTCGAATGTAGTATTTCTAAGAAGGTATATTACTTTATTATTATATATTTATAATAGGTATATGCTATGTAATATAGTCAATACTCAATACCATTGTGATATTATTGTAGGAACTATAAGATAAAGTTACAAACCACATATTAATCGTAAAACGTAGTTACATTTCGTTACAAAATGGTAATAAAATCTTGTGAAAGTTTAATCTAAGCTAAGTGTAATGGATAGCTAAGATAAATTATACCGCAATGAAAACATAACCAAATATAATATTGTAGTTGTGAATCGTAAAAGGTTATCGAATATTAATATGCTGTAAATTAAATATTATTTCTAACTCATAATGGTTATGTTAAAGATTAATTAGTACATAACTCATTGGAGCTAGAAGAAGATGAAATAGATCTAGTGATATTACATTGTTGCGAACCAGTTATGGAGCTCGGTTGACAAGGGTCGAATCAAATGAATTTAACACAGTAGTCAATTTAAATATTATTATAGATTTATTGACAGATTAGTATTTTTAACAAGTTTATTCTAAACACTCAGAGTAATGTACAACTTAAGACAAATATCTCTAGCATGAATACTGTCAACTAGTCGTCACGCAGAAATAGTGTGTTGAGATCGCCCTACGAGCGTCTTTATATAGGAAAGACAACAGTCAGAATGCATTGTCTTTCTACAAGGTCCCACTTGAGTATTCGCAGTGGGCTTTTCGATATACTTTTAGAAACTAACTTTTCCTTGTGTTCATTACGTGATACATTTGTACATGTACAACACGTACATCCTGTGAATACTTTCTAAACAATATATGTGTGGTCTCAGACCTTGTGGCCATTGCAACACCTCCACCACAAAACGAGGGCTTATGCTAAATAAGACCTCTAACTGTTGTCTTACGACTAATATTCGGTATCCATACTGTACAAATATTTTTTTTTTATTACTCTGGTGGTACAATTATTTCTTATGCTATGTTAGTATAGTATTATCATTTTTTTTTTTTTTTTTTACAATTACATATATATATTCGTACAGCGAAATTCATTATTAATAAATATTACAAAAAATTTTTTTTTTTTTTTTTTAAATATTACATGTATTAAAATAGTAAGTTAGCGTATTCCTACTGTCAGCATAGCCATCAATCTATTAATTACTACATCCCTTAACCCTAGAAACCCATACAATAGCATACATGGTGCTTTATCAGCCATGCTCCTTAATTTTGAAAAATGTATGAAACTGCACAGGTGTGCATTAATTAAATCGATTTGATCCTCAGTAAAAGGATCCCCTAGATCTCTGTTGGTGGTGCTTATGTGTCCCCTTAAACAGGACGGGTTTCGGTATCGGTACGGGTCTGTTGGCACTACATGATATTCTTGGTTTAATGTGAACTTCAGTTGCTCTACGAACTGCTCTAGTAATGCTCTGTTAATGACTATCGTGCTGCTCATTGTTTTTGTGTGTTTCTCTAGAATGGTAAGGTATATTATACTACACTATAATAAAATTCCTTTTTTATAAGCTGGTTACCTCTACTCTAGGCACTATTATCCTATGACTATGATATCTACGATTATTATATATTTTAAATAACTTGTAAGTTATTATTAAACCTAATATTATACTTAATATAATGATTATTTTTGTATGCATACCACTCGTCGTTTCTAATATGTTCCTATCTTTTTCCTCTTGGACTGCGCTTTCCAACTCCTCGATTGTCTTGGAGAAATCGCTAATGTCGTTTAACTTGACTACTGGATGTTGGTGGGTAAGTAAACTGTCGAGCTTAGCACTGGGTAGTAACGGAATTTTAGCACTAGTTGGTATGTTCACCGGAGGAATGAAGTCGAGATACTGAATAGACTTCAGATGTCGGTTAGGTGTTAATACTACCTGCGGTGTGTGTGCCTTGCAATGTTCGTCTAAAGTTATTATACCCACACCCCTTAATTGTATATTCTTAGCGTTATCCCACCGATCGCAAGTGACAGCTACATTGTCTAACGTGTTTATTATATAAATCCACTTATTATGATATTTTAACTTATGGTAGACGCTACGCGATAATTCTAAGTATTTTATTGCACAGGTTGACGGTACCACCGTTGGTTTCATGAATAATTCAATTTCACAAGGTAGTCCCGCGGATCCTATACGTAATGGTTGGGTTTCGGGGCACATAGTTATGCTGGTATCCCGACAATTGAGCGAAAGAAAAAGAGCGAATACAAAATGACCGAATAAAAATATGAGCGAAAAAAATATTATATTATAATATAATTAAAATAAGTGACTAGTGAGTGGTAAATTTATATTCAATTAGCAATTGGTGTAGATCATCGAGAATTTGGGGATTAGGTGGAGCTAAGCAATTTTTTTGTCTCGTTCTTTGAATTGTACGTTTCAAGTATGCGATCTGTGGAAGTGCACTAAAAACAATTGGAACTACAGAAGATGACAACTCACTTATTATAATTCCAGGATTATCTTGAGTTTCAACGGCACGCTTTTTAATATTTTCGACTACTACTTTCGCTTGATTTTTATAATTATATCGGCAACGTGATTATGATTCGAAAGGCCTTTAAAAATTTTTTTGTATTTTAAATTCAAACAACTGTACATAGTTTGTCTATGCATCGCCAATATTCGACATCTTTATGTATTTTTTCTTTCCGAAATAAGAAATTATTTAACTGTAGAAGAAGTTTTCCTTGTTGTAACTGAATATACTGCATTTTTATACACGTTAAATACAACATTAATATAAGAACTCTGGCGGACGACTAAAATGACAAATTCGACTTAGGTACGAGTGTACTACACTACGAAGATAGTGACTCAGATAAGACAAATGATCATAAACGTTATCTTATCGAATCGTTATAATATTCGTACTAGCACGGAGGGCTAGTATTCGTATAAAATGTTTAAAGACGAAAATATATATAACGTATATAATAATATATAAAGGGTGATCCTTTTATCAAACAACACACATTATTTCAAAAACCTGTACCTATATAATATTATTTTTTTCGCTCTAAATGTTTTCGCTCATATTTTTAATCACTCATTTTGTATTCGCTCTTTTTCATTCGCTCATTCACGTTCGCTCGATTTCTTTCGCTCAAATGTCGTAGAACCAGTTATGCTTGCTAGTTCTTTACATTTCATTAAATGTGTTACGGAAATCGTTAGATAGTATTCGTGTGTTTTTGAAATGGCCATGTATTCGAATTCGGGTGTGAGATGCATATATAGTTTTTCCCTTCGTACTGGTAGTGGTATTATGTGGTATAGTGTCAGCTCTACTGGATTTAGTAATGGAATTATTAACTCGAATACGAGAGTTCCGTTCATATACACTATAGCCAATTTTGATGTTTTACTTAATTCATATAGTGATATAGAGTTTACATCGAATGGTAATTTTAACTGCCCGGGCAGACTTATTAGTATGTCCCGCAGTTGCATCCTTAGTTCTCTTGTGGTTATTATACCTGAATGTATTATACCATTCTGTGCTGCAGATATTATTTCGGGTAGAACACGATTCCGTACGGTCCTTATCAGCGTACGGAATCGTGCCCTTTTAAAGGCACACGATTCCGTACGTTTTGTACCCAAGATTTTAGTGCAATGTTGCCAGGTTTCCATAAAATTACGTATATATTTGACTTTTATAGTGTTTTACACTTTTACGTACGTTGTGCGTATTTGTAACATTGTAACTATAGTGAGGGCCCAAACAGAGTACAGACGATCGGATTTTGCCTACCGGTCGCCGTGTTCCTCCAAACGCAGTATGCCGGAGCCAACGCCAGGCGTACTTGGCGAACTGACCGATGCCGGCGAAAAACGGCATTTTCAGTTTACCATAATCGAACTCTATATATAAAAACCGGACGGTAAAATCCGGTCATCTGTTTAGTAACATGTTAAGGTTAACGTACCACAGCGATACAATCGTTATATATATCTATCAGATAAGTTTGTTGTATCATAATATACGATACCTATCTTATCTTAACTATCCCCGTTGAACGTTATACATTTTACCAAGTCGCCAGTCGCTTGTCGCCAGTCGGTAACTTTGTAAATGTGTTAAGTTGTAAAGTGCGGTGTGTTATACAAATCATATTTTTAAGTAGTCAATATGGAAATCAATAACGAAGTGAAGTTTATTTTTTCGGAAAAAGGAAAACCACTTGCATTACTTAATCGCTATAAATATCGGCTTATTCGAACACGAAAGGATGGTTATAAAAAATGGTTATGCATACAAAAATTTTGCTACGCTAGCATTGTGACGAACGGAAATTTACTCCATGAAACAGCAAATGATCATAAACACTCTGAAAACTCAGTCCAAAGTCTTGAAAGACAAGTTTTGAGAGAAAACTGTAAACGAAAGGCAAGTGGTTCTATTTCTGTCCGACCTATAAAAATAATTCGAACAGAACTTGTAAAAACTGTTAATTCAGAAATTGAACATAAAGATATACGGTCAATCAGAAAAGCTATGTACGACAAACGACGACAAATTTATCCGGCATTTCCAAAATCTGTTATAGAATCAATTGAACAACTTAAAAGTATGGAGAATTATGATGTACTTAAATTTAAAGGTGACCAATTTGTTTTTGTACCCGAAAACAAATTATTCGTTTGTATTACTACAAAGCAAAATCTGAGATGTATGGTTGATTCATCAGATTTTTTTGCCGATGGTACTTTTAATTATGCACCAAAGTATTACATTCAGCTTTATACAATTAATTGTTTACAAAATGGATTTTATATACCCGTGGCTTATTTTTTCTTGCCTGAAAAATCCAAACAAACTTACATTGATATGTGGACATTTCTTCAGGAATTAAGTGAAAAACTAATTTTCAAAAGACTTATTATTCGCAAGTTACATTTAGACTTTGAGATAAGCGCTCATGAAGCATGTAAAGAGGTATTCCCAAATGTGGAAATTCAAGCATGTCGATTTCATTTAGGGCAGTGTTGGTGGCGAAAAGTAATTACGCTTAAGACATATTATAAATATACACACAATAAAATGATAAAATTTAACGTATTGTATTAACTTTACAGATAAATTCTGAGCAGCAACTCCGAACATCATATACAAACGACGATGAGTTAGGAAAATGGTTAAAACTATTTTTCGGGTTGCCATTCGTACCACCACATGACATCGAAAATGCATTCGTTGAACTTGTATCTATATGTCCAAATATAGATATAGGATGCTTATTTTCTGATTACATATTGCATACTTACGTAGAAAATGATTGTTTATTTCCACCAGCAATTTGGGCTCAAGAGCCGTCAGAAAATCCTCGGTAATACTGTTATAACTATATATAAGGTGTAAAACTATTGATATAAAAAATTAATATCTATAACGTTTTGTTTTCATATTTTTTTTTTTAGTACAACAAATGGATCGGAAAGTTTCCATAGGACATATAATGCACAGTTTCATAGTCCACACCCTTCTATTCATTTGGTTATATCAGTTCTAAAGGAAACACAAGAAGAGACTTGCACAAAAATAAAATCAGTATCTAAAGGACGTTTTAATCAAATGGCCTTAGCCGACAAACAACGTTTATACCACACAATTGACGAATATAAAGAATATTTAACTCACAAAAATATAATCAAATATTTGTCAAATATTTGTAACAAGTATCAAGGTATCAAATTATAATTATTATTTTACATATTTTTTTATACAACTTATACTTTATATATTTTTACATATTTTTTTATTTGACAAACTTTCATCAACTTTTTTAAATGACAAATTGAAAATAAATATAATAAATGGCAACATTGCACATAAAATCGTACGGAATCGTGTTGTTTTTGGGGTCATTTTGAGAATCCATTGTTTGATCAAAATCGTACGGAATCGTGTTCCCAAAAAGGTAAAACGTACGGAATCGTGCTTTACCGATTATTTCACCTACCATGTCCGTTTCGAATACTAATTGTTGGAGTAACAATAACAATGTTGTTATTAAATTCGTTATTGTCGTCCGTATTTCTAACATATCTACCTGATACCATACACGTCTTAAACTGGTTTCAAGATTGTTACACGTTATATTTAAGCTTTTTATTTGGATTTCCATTCCTTGTGCGTCTTTAAATGCACTATTGGTTAATTTTAATATGCTAGTTTGTTTATCAACTATTTTTAACATGCCTACTCTACTATTTTGAAGCTCCCTTATTTGCGTATTATACATTTCCCCATCCTCGTCGTCTAACGTTCCGAATAACGTTTTCTGTATGTGTCCTACCATATTAATTAGTCCCCTTTTTTCGCGTTTATTTATTTCTTCCACGTCTATGGACTGTAACATGTTGGACCTTTTTCTATTAATTTCTTGTAACAATGACGCGGAGGTTAATGCAAAGTTACCGCACGTAGTATTAAATATTTCAGGATGCTCCTTTTGTAGATTTTCGCATATGTTAACTGTTTTGTTATAAAAATTAATGGTTTCTACATGCCTATTATTATAATTATCTAAATTAATATATATTAATAATTTCCAATCCGAATTGGTTAACCTTAGTGAACCTCGATTCTCGAAGTAGATCCCACTCTCGTGCGGAATCGTTGAAACATTATATGACGAATTTTGCGATTGAACGGCTTGGAAAGCTCCTATCACTATTATAAACCTATAATTAAATTATATTAATGTACAGTAAACTAATTATTATTATTCTTTAAATAATTTAACATGATTTTTATGCAGAGTAGCTATTCGTTTTTCCTTTTGTATTTTTACATTATAGTCTAATACTTTTATTACCGGATACGGTCCCACCCATATTGGTGTCAGCTTATGCTTTCTAGCATGGTCAAGTATTAATACGCTATCTCCTACATGTATATTCTGTTCATTCTGTCCTTTATCATAGTATTCTTTTGTTTTATGTTTCGTCTTTATAAGCAGTTCTCTTGCAAGTTCATGTGCTGCTTGCATTTTTTGTTTCATTTCATATGCATAATTATCATATGTATAACAAGGTTCGGTTCGCCTTTGCAAGGGTGATGGTAATTCTACGGGGTTTCCATATAATAATTCGTATGGTTGGAAGTTGGTACTTTCATGTACAGCTGAATTATATGCAAATGTTACAAATGGCAGGTGCTCGCACCAATTTTGTGCGTGCTTATCTATTGTATGCCTAAGCATTTCTTTTATTACCTTATGAGCCCGTTCGAGAGCCCCGTTCGTTTGTGGTCGATATACACTAGACATCATTTTATTAATCTTAAGAATTTTACATACTTCCGTGAATATTTCACCTACAAATTCGGGACCGTTATCAGTTAATATATTCATAGGTATCCCATGAATACATACGAAATTAGTAACAAATGCCTTAGCCATTGTGTTAGCTGTATGGTCCTCTAAAGGTATTGTTAATAAGAATTTTGTTAGGTCATCTTGAATAGTTAATATATAAGAGTTATTCCTATAAGATGTGGGTAGTTTACCTACTATGTCTAGAAATATCTTTTGAAAAGGTTTTGTCGATGTCGTAGTGATTGCCATTGGTAATTTAATATTTTTAGAATTTTTATTCTTTTGACATGATTCGCATTTTTCTATATACTGTCGTACGTCCTTCCTCATTCCCTTCCATTGTATTTGTGTTCGTATTCTTTTTAACGTTTTTGTCATACCTAAATGACCTCCCAGAAGTGAATCGTGATATAACTTAATTACATCTATTTTGTCCTGGCTACTCATTACAGTTTCAGAATATATTAAAACGTTTATAGGTGTACTTTTAAATATGTATCTATACATGGCTCTTACTTGTGCCCAATTTAATTTATCTTTCGTATAATTTATTTCATTTTTAAGTATTGTCAGTTTATTTATCCGATTACTTTCACAAAACTGTCTTAGCTTTATTAACGTGTTATATATATTTTCGTAAGTAGGTACGTCGCTATCATTTTCCTTAGTTACTAAACAAATTAATTTGTCTTTTTCTATATACGCTATATCCCCGATAATGGTATTAATATTAGTTAGGTCAACCTCTCTAGTTATGGTTTGGATTAATTCGTTGGTTATTATTTTATCCTTAGGTATATCTATCACTACTATTGAATCCCTAGGTGCATTTGCTATTTGTCCACTTATTTCTTTTATTCGAGTATTTATAATTATTTTAGAATTAAACTGTTCCCAAAATTTATCGTATGTGGTTGTAGTTTCAATTAAGTTAATTTCTTTTATTCTACTTAATGCATCCGCATTTAAATTAGTTTTACCACTTTTATATTGAATTTCATAATCGAACTCGTCTAACTTTATTCGCCATCGAAGTAGTCTACTGCCTGGGTCCTTGACACTAAATAACCATGTTAATGGCTTATGGTCGGTTATGATTGTAAATTTTCGTCCATAAACGTATGGTCGGAATTGTTTAACACCAAACATAATAGCTACTAGTTCTTTTTCGGTTGTTGAATAATTTATTTCAGCTTTATTGAGTGTACGTGATACGTAAGCGATAGGTAAGTCGGCCGGTATAACACCTTGGCTGAGAACACATCCTACCGCGTAATTACTAGCGTCGCACGTAATAATAAATGGTTTTTCGAAATCCGGATATTGCAATAGTGGTTCGTTACATAGTATACTTTTTAATTTTTCAAAAGCCTCTTGACACTCCGGTGTCCATATAAATTCTATTCCCTTTCTTAATAGATTTGTTATTGGTTTAGCGATTTTTCCATAGTCAGGTACAAAGTTTCTATAGTAACCTGTTAATCCGAGAAACGATTTTATTTCTTTTACCGTTGTGGGTGTAGGGAATGTTTTAACACTTTTAATTTTTCGTTCGTCGGGTTGTACACCTTTTTCTGTTAATTTATGTCCCAAATAGATTACTTCCTTTCTTAAAAATTCACATTTTATAGGTTGTAATTTTAAATTATGTGTACGTAATCGAGAAAACACCTCTCTAATTCGTTTGTCATGCTCACGTAAATCAGTGGAAAAAATTATAATGTCATCCAAATATACTAAACATTTTAAACCGATTAAATTACAAAGTACATTATTCATTAATCGTTGAAATGTGGGAGGACTGTTTTTTAATCCCATGGGTAACTAGCCATACAAACTAGTATATTGCCAATGCCCTATGTCACTACTAAAGGCTGTTTTAACCCGTGACTCTTTATTTAACGAAATTTGATGAAAACCTTGAGCAAGGTCGAGTATAGAAAAGTATTTAGACCTACCTAGTCGATCTAATACGTCTTGTATTTGTGGTAATGGCATTTTGTCACCTACTGTAATATTATTTAATTTTCGAAAATCCACTACTAAACGAAATTTAGGTTTTCCTGATACGTCTATTTTTTTCGGAACTAAAAGTATAGGACTATTCCATGGACTACTGCTTGGTTCTATTATACCGTCGCTTTCCATTTGTTTTATTTGTTTTGTTATTTCGTCCCTTTGGCTATGTGGTAACCTATACTGTCTCTGATATATGGGAGGTTCTCCCCCCGGAGTTCTTATCTCATGCTCTATGGACGTTGTATAAGTTAACTTATCCCCTTCTAAATGAAATATGTCCATAAAGTCTATACACACTTGTTCAACACTACGGGCCTCTTCTGAATTTAAATGTTCAGTACGTAATTCATTTTTTAATTTTTGTACCCTTTCTGAATAGTTTGACAAGTTTTCGTTTTTATTAGTGTTTATATACATGACTGACTCCTCTCTATAAATTTCATATTTTATTTGACTTAGCGACACCGGTTGTATTATTTTTTCCTCATCAGATATGTTTATGACGTTTACTAGCACGCGCCCGTCCTTCACTGTATTTATTACGTTGCCCAAGAACACTTGCTCTTGCAGCTCCTCCTGATGAATAGTTATTACTTCATTATCTTCAACCGTGCCGGCGTCAACACCTACAGCCATTATGTATTCTACCCGCGGAGGTATTCTTATGCGATTTCCTAATGTTAACGTGTGCGTACCACAGCCGTATGGCATATGTATTGTGGTATTTTGCAATTGAAAGAACGGTCTACCTAATATACCTGCTTTAATAAGTGGCATATCATTTTTTACTATATAAAATTTTACTTTCTTAAAAGTTTCGGTTCCTATTTCAATCGGTATCTCGACTATACCTATGGTAGTTTCTAGCGTACTACTTATACCTCTTAAAGAAATTGTTTCACCTGGTATTAACTTTGTGTCCGATGTTAACTCGGATAATCGAATTATATTTACGCTACTACCTGTATCTACTAAAAATTCTATCGGATTATTCATAAAATGTTTGGACCTACTTTTAATATGTTGATTTTCCATTGCTACCGTTATTTGTTTTATATCATATATTTCCCTTAAATCCTCAACCACAGAGGGACTTTCTATTCCTGCGGTCGGGTTTCGTTTCCCGAATTGGAATTTTCTCCTTTATCACGTTTATCTTTATTTTTCTTTTTATAACATTTATCTATAGTGTGCCCCTTTTTTGAGCAATATGTGCATATTAAATATGTATTTGCTGTAGGTTTATTTGTACTAAATTTACCACCCTCATTTTTAGGACTTCCCTTTTTAAACCTACAATCTCTAGCATAATGCCCGTATTTTCCGCATACATGACAATTACCTTTATTGTATTTTTGCGCTTCCCCTTTAGCCTTATTATTAAAATTATTTTTTAATTCGCTTGGGGTTATATTTTTATCTTCAATTATTGCAATTTGTATTGCCTGCTCTAATGTGGAGGGATTTTTACTTTTTACCATTACTTTTATTTTATCATTAATCCCTTCCAAAAATACTAATAACGCCTGTTCCCTTATATTGGTTTTAACGGCGAGAGCATCACTCGTGCTCTTTCCCTGGGTGCTACCTTCTGATACCGCTTGTACCAGATTACGTATTCTAGTGGCATACTCTATTAACGATTCCTTATAACGTTGTTTCGCGCTAAATAATTCTATCTGTAGGTATGCCGCGTTTATAGGTTTATCATACGTGTTTTTTAACAAAGTTTTTAGCATTCCCCAGCTGGTGATTTCCTCATATCTTATCACCTCGTAAGCTTGCCCTTTTATTCTAGTTAAGATAGTTCTCAACATTATGTCCTTATTAGCTACCGGAGTTATTTCCGATACTAACTCGCATGCATTTATAAAAAATATTAATTTTTCATCGATACCCCCACTAAATTCGGGTACCATACGCGTTACATGCTCCACGGTTTTATCGAGCCCCATAGAGCAAGCTGATAGTGTGGTGTCTGTGGACAGTGTTGTCCCAGCGTTACTATTGTCTCCTAACATTTTTTCACTTGTCGGAGTACCCACCACAATCTCAAAAACCTGTGCTTTGGATAATTCTACTTTCGTAGGACTATCGTCTAACGTTATATTTAAACTACTACGTTTTTTCGGACTATCTGACATATGAGTTACGCTTACCAACTATTGTACATTACTGAATTTTTCATTGAATTGATGTCGACACTTCTAGAACTCGCTGGTCCACGGCAGATGTTTTGAATTTATTCTTGAGAAGTTGATCAGATTTCCCTTGAATGATTCGGGTAGAAATCTTCGTCGTGTTGATACGATGTTTGTAAAGATCCCTGGTTTCGGCACCAAATTTTTTCTGTTGCGAACCAGTTATGGAGCTCGGTTGACAAGGGTCGAATCAAATGAATTTAACACAGTAGTCAATTTAAATATTATTATAGATTTATTGACAGATTAGTATTTTTAACAAGTTTATTCTAAACACTCAGAGTAATGTACAACTTAAGACAAATATCTCTAGCATGAATACTGTCAACTAGTCGTCACGCAGAAATAGTGTGTTGAGATCGCCCTACGAGCGTCTTTATATAGGAAAGACAACAGTCAGAATGCATTGTCTTTCTACAAGGTCCCACTTGAGTATTCGCAGTGGGCTTTTCGATATACTTTTAGAAACTAACTTTTCCTTGTGTTCATTACGTGATACATTTGTACATGTACAACACGTACATCCTGTGAATACTTTCTAAACAATATATGTGTGGTCTCAGACCTTGTGGCCATTGCAACAACATCATGAATTTGTTTTGCTGGTCTCAATTATATTTCTAGCTTTGGTTCTGATTTTTTTGAATGTTATTATTATTGTGCATTAGGGGCTGCACAAAGAAAGCCCGACACGGCGGAATACGCGTACGCGTGTGTGTGCGAACGGGTGACAACACGCAACCCGCCGTGCGTTCGATTGTCTTGTCGATCCTGTAACCTGGTAGAGAGTGGACTGTATAAAGAGATAAAAAAAGGCTAATAAGGACGAGGAGGCTGGATTACTCCTATAACAATAAGATGATTGTATAATATGATATGATATAATATAATATATATAATATAATATAATATGATGAGCGACGGCACCCTAACACAAATATAAAACTAGAATTTGACGACTGATAATATATATAAATTTATTGCGTCGGTTCTGCAAATAAGTACTCTTATATTCTAGGGTTAGTAAAAAGGGGGCGCACGATCACAAGTCGATCGGCGGAAAAACGATGAAATACACAAAAAAATAATACACAATTACAACGTCGAATAATAAATCGACAACCAAACAATAACAAAATAATAATTCGCGTGTACGACCTGATAACCAGTGATGTTGATGTTGATGACGTGATAACTGGTCGATGATAACCGTCGGTGACGTTGATTGGAGCTGCGACAATTGCTTCAATGTCGATCCCGACGAAACGGGTCAACGACAATATGTCCGGATGTGACTTAGTTCACTCGAGCAGAATGGACGGAACAAAACAACATACAAACCTCCGGACGACGCGTGCTCGTATAGCAAATAACGGTCGCGAACTCGACGACGCGAACCGTTGCGCGTGGGCGTCCGTTGTCACGGCGTAGACCGCGGCACAAGTGACAAAAGGTTGAATACGTTTTAACGTGTTCGCACGGCGAACTCGACGTCGTGGGCGACAAACTGAAAGGGGTGCACTACATGGGTCGCGCTGCGTAGAAACGGACGGGCGACGATACAAAATACAATAGGCCGGGTGGCAAGCGAGCCAAAAAAAAACACTACGACCGCGAACGCGACAGGACGCGAAACGCCGATCAGCTCGGATGAGCTCAGACGGCCAAAACAATGGCGGAGCAAAAACGGCGACGAGACACCGGATCGTAGACCAGTCCCGCTGACGGTAGAAAAGCAACAACACCATACGGTGGCGGCCGGCGGGGCACCGGCGACGGCTAGCTCGGTCGCGGCGATATCGGGGGTCCAAAGGTTGGATTGCGCGTTGCGGCGGCGACAATGCTCCGGTGTGACAACATTACGGCATGCAATTACTTGCGGCATGACCGCGCGAAATTAAAAATACTTTGTATCCAACAATTATTTTTTAAATTTTCTAAATGCCTTCATATTTTCTTTCGTTATATTGCCGCATTCTGTGTTCAACCACGGAACAGTTGATCTTTTTCTTTTGTATTGTGTTTTACCTATTGCTGAGTGAGCGGAGAGAATTATAGCATTGGTAAATGTTGCGATATTGTCATTAATATGAGAAAGAAATGATTGTTATTATTTTTACTTAATTTTAAAACGAAAGTCCAGCATTGAAATTGTTGAATACAGTTTTCTATAATAACTAATTTATTATTATTATATATATTTTTCTAGACAATTTAAGTACGTATATTTTGTTTTGATTATTTTTTTCTGTTTGAGATTTAAATATTGTATTTGTATTTATTATTTCATAAATTAGCTCCAATGTCAATTTAATTTATAGATAAATAAAATCTAAATACCATAGGTTAGGTTAGGTTTTAACTGTGTATTATTGCATAAAAATCGGTGGAGCTAATGAACGTGTATCATCGCAGATGTTAGTTCTTCGATTAATTTTCGTTTGCGAGCAAGTGTTTTTTGATCAATTGGCACGTATTAAAATCGAAGTTCAGAAACATTAGAGTTCCTACAATATTATATTGTTAGTAAAATATTTTTTATAACGCCAGCATCGTCAGTTAAGTTTTCCATAACGTTTAAAGCGTTGACAAGCGACCTTTTTCCGTCAACCGGGGGGGGGGGGGGTAAAGTGCATAGAACCCAAAAGTGACGGGTGGTAGAGTGTAAATTTCAAAAAGTACCTAGTGGTAATGTGGAAATCCCGGAAAGTGCTAAGCGTGTTACGCTTGCTCAACCAGGTACCGAAATCAATACTACGGTCCTTACAAAACATACATTTTTGCAGATTGCATCTTATATTTTTCACGTCATCTCTAATGATCCGTTCTGTATGTTTCCAATAATGCCCTTCACTCTAACCTTAATTTACCCATCGTCACTGAATTAGTCATGCTTCACTATAAACGATTTAATAGCAAGCTGATCCATAATCTAACTTCCCTTGTCGTCCAACCGTCACAGAAAACCCCCATAAAAAACTAAAAAGACAATGGTGTCGTGACCTGATTATCTAAAAAATTGCATTACTACTAATCTATAACTTAAGGTTGTTATACCAAAATAAAATAATATTTCTTTCATTAAATTGTTTTCGTAGAATAGTATGGTTGTTGCATGGATATCTGCATTATCTTTCTATCTATCTATATATATATATTATATATATTACATATAAATATCTTGTCAACTAAATATTATTTATAATTTTCTAATATTTTATAGAAACATTTGACGAAAAAAAAAAAAATCAATTTATAGGTATGTAATTTTTGTGTTTTAGATTCTGAACGAAGTGATGAATGTATTGATTTTACAATGATGTGTGTTTGTTTTTTTTGTGTCTGTGTACAGCATAACAAGTTGAAATAATGCATCGATTTCCGACTTTGGGGGTGGTTTCCGATGTAAAGTTGAATATCCTTGGTGCATAATAAAGGTCAAAAGTAAACATTTTCCAACAGTTTTCAAATAAATCGAGAAAAATAAAAAAACGGGAATTTTTACGCAAAATCAGTTTTCGATCAAATCGATTTTTTAAATGGTTGTAATTCAAAAACTAATCACTGTAAATACTTGAAATTTTCACCAATTATTTATGTTAGTGTTATATATATACAGTTTAATTTTCAAAAAATTTTTTTTGAGTTATTTGTAGACCACTGATATTTTCAATTTTTTTGAAGTGTCGGTAAAAAAATGTTGGACGACCAAAAAAACTTGAAAATTAAATACAAGGTTCCTTATGAGTTGTTTTTATTGTAGCTAAAAAAAATTAAAAATCGTAAGTCACAATTTTTTTTAATAAGCGTTTATAGTTCAAAATTTTACGAAATCTGTCGAAAACGCGAAAATTTGCAAGTAATTTTGATGTTGAAAAATCATAACATTTTTTGCGTTTATAACTAAGGATTAAAAATACAACACTAAGTTTTCCATAAGTTTTCCTTCAAGTAGCTATAGAGAAAACTCGAAGCATCATTATAGGAAAGATTTTAAGTGTGTTTGAATTTAAAATTTTTACGAAATAGCGTAACGATAACGATTTATCCTCAAACGATTTTAAACATTTGTTATTATTCAAAAAGTATAAGTCATAGATACTTTAAAATTTTTACCAGTTATTTAGATTGGCATTTTCTTTACATGATTTAATTTTCAAAATATTTTGACTTTTTTTGAGGTATTTATAGACAACTGAAATTTTCTATTTTTTTGAAAATTTTTTTTTGAAGTGTCGATAAAATTTGTATGGCACTATCAAAAGACTTTAAATTTTAATACAAAGTTCCTCATAATTTATTCTTATAGTGATTAAAAAATTATAAAAATAAATAGGCACAATTTTTTTTAATTAGCATTTGAATTTCAAATATTGACTTAATACGTAAAAATTACGGCAATTTTCAAATTATCTTAGATCGAAATTCATAAAAGTTTTTCTTTTTAATTCTAAGATTTGAGAATTTAATACAAGGCTCATAATATATTTTTACAATAGCAGTAGAAAAATAAAATAAATGTATAGCCACATTTTTTTTTACATGTATTCAAATTTTAATTTTGACAACATACGTAAAAATCACAAAAATTCGTAAATTATTTTATCCTAGAAATTCATAAAAAATTTTCCTTTTATACCTAAGATTTGAAAATTTAATACAAGGCTCCTAATATATTTTTACAATAGCATTTGAAAAATAAAAGAAATATATAGACACGAATTTTTTTTATAAGCATTTACAGTTCAAATTTTGACTAAATACATAAAAATTACGGCAATGTTCAAATTATCTTAGATCGAAATTCATAAAAGTTTTTCTTTTTAATTCTAAGATTTGAAAATTTAATACAAGGCTCCTAGAATATTTTTACAATAGTAGTTGAAAAATACAAGAAATGTATAGTCACATTTTTTTTTTTACAAACATTTAAATTTAAATTTTGACAACATACGTAAAAATCACGAAAATTCGCAAATTATTATAAGCTAGTAATTCATAAAAAATGTTATTTTTAAATCTAATTTAATGCAAGATTCCTTACAAATTTGTCAATCTTTATCACAAAAAAAATTTCCACCGGAAATTCAAATTAAATTTTTATTAGCATTTGAAGTTCAAATATTGACAAAAATTCGTCAAAACCATGAATATTTGCAAATTATTTTGTAGTTCAAAATTCATAATATTGTTTGTATTTATATCTAAGGTTATAAAATTCAACACTATGTTTTCCATAAGTTTTGCTTCAAATAGCTATAGAGAAAATTTGAAGCGTCATTATAGGAAAAATGTTTTGAGCGTTTGAGTTTTAAATTTTTATGAAATCGCGTAATGATAACGATTTATCCTCAAACCAGGTATTCGTATATCTATTGTAATATAAGGTATTATGAATTATGATAACTACACTAATTGATTAACCATGCCTTATGCAAAATGCGTCTTAATTGAAAAATAAAATATTTGTTTCAAAATAGAATATATGACAATATTTAAATATAATATAATATCCTAGACTGACAAATCATCTCCGTTCAGAATCGTTTTTCGAATACAATGATACCTATCATTGCATTTAAATTTAATCCTATCCATTACAGAAACCTACTGTACAGCAGAGCGACATCCACGACTTAACCGCTTTTTTTTTACATCGCATTACATACTTGTGTGAAATCTCGTACGAAAAGTCCGAGGACAAAAATTCCTTTTGAAAAAATGTCCAAAACACATTCATATTGTCAGAAAGTCCAAAAATATAAATTATCATTTATAAAAATAAAAACATTTTTTAAACAATTATTTATATATTTCCTTATTAAATACACTTATTTCATTTGATAATTATTTCTAATGCCTATAAAATTACAATTATCAAGTCCAAAAAGTTGAAATGTCAATACATAACATTATATTTTCTTATTATTAATAGAAACATCGATCGATAATAATTAAAAATATATTTTTTTTTTCTTAAGCAAAGACATACAATATTTAAAAATATTTCTATATTGTCAATTCATCCTTAGTATTTATTATTATTTTTTTTATTAATTATATTTGGCATCATCAACGAGGTTATTAGCCATCGTTACATTTTTTTGAATTTGCATTTAATTGCTTATCAGTTGACGCAATTCTGTTGTGTTGACAAAATTAAAAAGTCTTTGTTCGTCTCAGGAGTTGGTGCTAGCATCTCGTATAGTGTCTCCGGAAGTTACAGTTCGAAGAACCTTTCAATGAATTGTCGACATTTTGTCAGTACATGCTTGACTGTAATGATTGTTCCGCAAGTTGGGCATGATGTATCCGTGAGTCATGCGGGTGTGGCCTATTCATAGGCGAACGAGTATTACCTCGTCCCTTCTGGACATCTCGAATGGTTTGTGCCATGATAATATTATAGAATGTTTCATTTATCTGAACTGATTGTTGTTACATTTAGCCCAGAAGTTTTGCTATTCATGCATGTACTTGAATTTGGTTGATTTTATCAAGTCTCAGTCAGATAATATGTGGGGACATACTTCGAAAGCGAAGGTACCTTTTGTGTCTTTTGCTATTAGGTCTGCTTCTTCGTTATTTATTATACCGACGTGTCCCGTGATCCACGAAAGCGATATACTGATTTTGCATTCATTGAGTTCATAAATTATTTGCAGATAACTGAATGCGACGTATTTAAATTGCAAATGCTTATTAGATTGCTTAAAGAATCGGATATTATTAGATATTTCTTATCGTTAGTATAGTGAATGATTTAAATGGCTGTGAGTATCGCTAGGGCTTCTACGGTAAAAATAGTTTATACCTTATTTGTTTTTAATTGTATGTTTAAACAATTTGATATCACGGCTAATCCTGACCTTTGCTCGATTTTCGACGCGTCAGGATATCACTGTATAATTGCAGTAGTTCGAAATGAAGACCTTTATAAATATTTTTATCTGTAGTATTTTTGTCTTGTAATGATATGCTTAGGTCTATTATATTTTTATTAAAGCGCCAAGGGGGTACTTTTAATACAGTGCTTAAAATTTTATTGTTGATTAAGGTTTCGATTTTTATAATGGTCTGAGATGAGATGAATTAATTGGGTTTGCCTGGTAGCTGTTTTTAATGATTTTATTGTACACTGGATTTTTTTGACGTTTGGCTATTTTTATTATGTACTGGGTTGGATCGGATCCCCATTAAGTGTGAGCTAATGTTTTTAATATTTTAATTGATTTTAGCGTATGGATTTTTAATTGTTTGATGTGTTAGTACCAGTTGAATTTTTTTTATCAAATGTTAAGCCTAGAATTTTAACAATTTCGCAGTAGTCAAGTGTTGTATTTTCAAATTGAATTATCGATTTGGCTATTTTTCTTTGACGGATGAACAGTATATATTTCGTTTTGTTTGGGGAAAGTTTCGAGCCTCCATTTTCTTAACTTATCGAGTGTAAGTTTAATTTGGTTTATTATTGAATTTATATTTTTTCCTTTGCAATAAATCAGTGCACCGTCAGCGAAAAGTGTTATCACTATAGGTGGAGGGACTTGAGTTGATATTTCATTAATCGAAAGGAGGTATAATGTTAATGCTAATTGATTATCTTATACTACGCCATTTTGGTTTGAGAACGGTTGAGATAATGTATTTTTAATTTTAATTTTAAAGGTTCTATTCGTAAAAAATGTGATTTTTTGTAAATTTGAGCATTTTTCCATGGATGTCAAATTGTTGTATAATTTTTAGCCTCTGTATCTCCAACCGGTGTCGTATGCTTTTTTTAGATCAAGGCTAACAATTAGTATTATATTTTGTTTGTTAATTAATGCGTCAATGATATCAGTGTGTAACCTTACTAGTATATCGTTAGGGGATCTATTTTTATAAAAGCCGCGTTGATGTGGTGACACTAATATATGTTTTTCAAGATACCATATGACTATATTTTCTATTATTCAACTCATAGTGTTCAGCAATGATATTGGGTGGTAAACTTCGGTGGTGTGCAGGATTTCACAATCTTTCGGATTTAATACTATTTAATTTGAATTTTTCTCCTAGTGACCTAGTTTATTAGTTATGTCGAATGGTACCGTAACTATATCGCCATCATTAATTAGTATCTTAATTTGCTGTGAGAGCGTACCTTTGGATTTTATAATTTTGCTCCATTACTCATTGGAGCTAGACTGAGATGAAATAGATCTAGTGATATTACACCATGGATTTGTATTGCTGGTCTCAAGTATATTTCTAGGTTTGGCTCTGATTTTTTTCAATGTTATTAGATCGCCTATGTTATTATTATTTTTTAAATTTTCTAAATGCCTTCATATTTTTTTTCGCTATATTGTCGCATTCTGCGTTCAACCACGGAACGGTTGATCTTTTTCTTTTGTATTGTGTTTTACCTATTGCTGTGTGAGCGGAGAGAATTATAGCATTGGTAAATGTTGCGATATTGTCATTAATATTAGAAAGAAATGGTTGTTATTATTATTACTTAATTTTAAAACGAAAGTCCAGCAATGAAATTGTTGAATACAGTATTCTATAGTA
Source organism: Diuraphis noxia (assembly GCF_037042655.1). NCBI lineage: Eukaryota > Metazoa > Arthropoda > Insecta > Hemiptera > Aphididae > Diuraphis > Diuraphis noxia. Next base: position 15,684,788 of record NW_028301713.1, read on the forward strand.
ACTAATTTATTATTATTGTATATATTTTTCTAGAAACGTTGGGTACGTATATTTTTGTTTTGATTATTCATATTTTATTCATAATTATTCATTCTTATCACCTATACCCTTCAAAAGTGAAGCATATTAAAATAAATGTCAACGTTATTTTTAAAAATACTCGAAAATATGAACGTAGAAATATAATGATTGTCATACTATATAATATTATGAATGCAGTTCACATATCGTACGTAATTAATATTTTATACTGTTTCACTATCAGTATAGGTAGATAAAACCTGCAATGACAAACATCACTAACATTTAAAATTTAATATTATTTATTTATCAATGATTAATTGTATATTATGTATATTTTCTACAGCATTTGCTCGTGAGTATATTTTATGTTTATTGTCTTTTTGTATTTTCTCTTCTTTTGGAATGATATACACTGTTGGTAGTTTTTTCAGACTTGTTTTATCTTTATCACTGCATTTTATATGATTAAAATTACTAATAATATGCAACAACGTTTGCACAAGTAATTAAACTCGACAATGACTAAAATATTTCATACTTTAATTTTTTTCTAAAGTGATTAATAACTACGGACATTTGAATGGTTATTTTTATTACTTCATAGCCAATTTGTAAATTTTATTTTGAGAAAAATTTATCTTAGTAAAATGGTTGATTTTTTACAAATTTTTTAAATATAAGTATTCTTGTTAAGTAAATTACGATCTAGTTTATATTATGTATGAAATATTATAATTAAAAAAATATATAAATTGTAACTATTTAAAAATGTTCTTTTTTTTAAATATTGATTAGAACAAAAGTTATTTCATTTGTCAAATCCCCATGGGGCATCATGTAGATACAGTATTAGAATAGGTATCTTAAAAACGTCAACCGTTGAATGATTGATTTCTGAATTACTCAACCTAGTTTTCTCACTGTTAACTTCAATACATAAATAAAATTGTATACTAAGCATAATATTATTTTTACTCCGAGCTAAACTTAAATATGAAACAAAAAAAATGTTATCGAGATTTCATAAACCATACTGAAACGGCTCTTAAGACTAAACCTACTGATTTTTGGAAATTTGTTAAGAGCAATCGTGCTAATAGTTCTATTCCTAAGGAAATGTCCTACAACGAACTCACTTCTATTAATGCACTTATAAGGTCGCCAATATCTTTTCTGCCTACTTTTCTTCAGCTTATTCATCAAAGCCCGTAGACTTTCAAATGTTTTCAATTATCGACCTATTTCCATCCAATCTCATATTTCAAAAATATTTTAACATCTAGTCTTAAACGCCATTCAACAAACTGTAAACTCTATACTAGCTGAAAAACAGCGTGGCTTTCGCCCAAAACGGCTACCATCACATGCAATCTTGTATTCAATAATTATGTCTTCTACTCTTTTTATCATCGAACTCAAGTAGATGTAATCTACATTGATTTTCAAAAAGCTTTCGACTCGGTCAATCACAATGTACTTATACATATACTCAAAGAATCGGGGTTTGGCGAACATCTCCTATCTTGGTTTAGATCCTTTCTTAGTAAGATGTATCAATGGGCTTAAGTCTTTGATGTTAAGTCTTCTTTGTTCCTAGCTTCTTCGGGTGTCCGCCAAGGGATTTATCCGTCGCCAATATTGTTTTCATTATTTATAAATAACCTCAATCATGTGCTACAAAATTGTCAATTTCTTTGTTTTGCTGATGACATCAAAATATATCTCCACATAACCACGCCAGATGACTGCAAAAAACTTCAATCCGATCTGGATCGGTTTTCAAATAGTTCAACTCTTTAGGTCTATCACTCAATCTCAATAAATGCAAAACTATGACCTTCACTAGATCCCGTTCTCCCCATACTTCATCAACAATGCAATTGTTACTCGTGTTATGGATTGTGTCATGGATCTTGGCTACAAACTTAGCAGTAATATCGATCCAACTGCTCACATTGAGTACATATGTTGTAAAACTTTGAAAACTCTCGGTCTTGTCATGCGAATAATAATTAAGGACTTTCAGCTTGAATTGTCATTAAAAACGCTTTTCTGTGCGCTTGTGCGTCCCATTTTAGAATATGGGCCTGTAGTATGGGACCCTCATACTGCTGATAATGCAAAACAAATTGAGCATGTTCAGTGCCGGTTCTTACGCTATGCTAGTATCATACTTAAAATACCTTGTGCACCACATAACTATACACCAATTGGCATTCATCTAAGTATGGCCTCCTTGGCCGAACGTCGCAGTATCGCAGGTATTAAATTCCTTGCAGGTCTTTTAAATAATAGTATAGATTCTCCAGTCCTTCTCTCTAAAATATCCTTTAAAGTTCCATCTCATCCATCCCGCTCAAAGGCTCTCTTCTATAGTCCTGCACGCCACCACCAACTATATGGCTACTAATTTTTTACCCAAGTAACCTGAAAAATATGTATTTGAACATTGTTCTAGTGTTATGTTAGGTGTACAACCATTATCACTTTCCCCAGTGAATGATGTAGATGACAACGATAGACTCGATTCAGAGGTAGCATAATCTGAATTTTCATTAAGTTCTTCAATATTATGTTGGGCTGCTTCATCACGGTTATCATTGTTTAATAAATGAGTGTCGACATCTGATTCACAGTTCGAATGTATAGACGGTTTCATAAGATTTATTTTAACATTCATACGAAATGTCGTCCGAAACACACGAGCTGTTGGATTTCTAAAAAAGTTACGTTCATATAATTACATAGTACAGAAATTAAATTTATTTATTAAAAAATGAAAATATTTACCGATTGTATCCTCCTCTTTGTCTAAAAACTGAAAATGTATTTTCAATAACATCAGACGCCAATCGATTTGTCAGAAGGTAAGTATATCCTTGAATTTTTTGTTGGTTATAGAGCATTTCGATTGAATTTATGGTCCACAAGAGTCCATCAAATCACGGAGGTCTATCGTCTTGCCTACATTTGGTTTTCACTTTTTTTTAAGTTTTCGATCCAAGATTTTTTTAAAGTAAAAACTCCAATTGTTGATGACGCTCTTCGGATATTGCACATTTGTAAGGATTCTTGTCGAATAATGATTTACTATTCAAAACGTCTAATAAATTATTTAACTCTTTAATCATATCAAGTGTATTAGAAGCAGTATTCGATTTCAGTTGTTTAGACATTATCATTATGCAAGTTTCCATAGCGGTGGCCATCGAATTACTAAAGAGCTGCATAGCCAATTTACACGACATTAATTGAAACGGGCCGGGGTTCATATGACTGTCAGTAATTTTTAAAAGAGACCTACTGCTTCCACTATTTTTATCAATTTCATATACGTCTCTAAGATCTTTAAATGACGTTTCTTTTCCTTTAAAAATAAAATTGTTTGATTTGAAGTAGTTTCTTAAATTTTTAAATATATGCGGTGTATCGAAAATAGAATAAATCTTTCGGCCCTTTATCTCAATAAATGGTTTATATTTTGTCATTTTAAAATCATTAACAAGAGTTGCAACATTATATATTTTTACCCTGGTCACAAATCATAGTGGTAACTATAAATCCACAGTCCAACAATTTTTCAATGACGTTCATAAGTAAGATACTCAAATCCGTGTGTTTTACAGATGTAGAAGTAAAAAAGTATGAGATTGGTAACTTCCATGAAGCATACAAACCACGAATTAGAAATACCATTGCTTGGCCAGCTAATTTATTTGACCTTCCCAATGGACCCAAGTCTTCATAGCCTTCAACTAGATCAAGGTATTTCGAGTACTCTAAAAAATGTTTTATCTTCATTTCATCGAACACAAGAGTACAAAAACGTTCTTTTTCATCCATTGTATCTGCTTTTTTTAAGTTGCCTAAAGACATTTGGGTTGAACCCAGTTTTAAACTTTGAATTGCCAATCCATCGCCTAATAGTAGACTCAGCAGATAGGTTAATATTTTTCGAATTTCGTAAAAATGTATAAGTCGATGGAGATTTATAAAAACTGCTCAAAGCAAGATTTTTTTTGTAGTTTTATTTTTTCTTGACACTTGCATTTTTACCAACGTTTTAGATTCTTTTGATGGAAAATTTAAAGAGTTAAAAATATCATATTTTTTATATTTTGCTTTGTAAGTTGAAAGATTATTACGAAGTTTTGAAATTGATGAACGTTTATTTTTTAATTTAATTTTTTGATTTTGTATAGTATTTTCTAATTTGTTAACAATTTCGAATAATGATTTTTTTGAAGATGATCGCGGAGAGTTAATTGAGGACTGAGTTGTAGGACTTGGTAAATTTCGTGTTGCGTTGAGAAGTGATTTTGTGTTTGGTGTTAGGTCAGAAGTGAAACATGGTGACTTATTTTCTGTATTTTTAAATATTTTTGTTGGTGTCTGTATGTACACTTCATCGAAATTATCACAGCTTTGACGTTTTTTATACACTGCTATTTGGGGACTTTAAAGAAATAGTGGATGCCTTTCGTAAGTTTTAGTTGGTGTTAATACTTTAATGGATTGTGGTTCTTCATACTTTTGAGGTACAGAATTTCTTTTTAAATTTTTGGTCTTTTCATTAGTAAAATCGCTATTTATAAAATGTTCCATACATAATCGTTTTTTATACAAATCATCTGTCGTTAAATGTATTAAACTAATGTTTCCTGTACAAAAAAAAAGTAAGTGGAGTTTAGGTATTATTAATTAAGCTAAGTATATTTTTAACTCTGTTAATTTTTTAATAACATTACCGATTTTGTTGAAATATAGAATTCTATATAGAATTGTATAATAAATTAACTATTACAATTAGAATATAAAATATTAAAGTATATACTCTAGAAGTTTTAAGTACCAAAGTACCCACGAATAATATTTTTTAATTAAAACGACATAACTAAAATTGTTATTCTTGGTTATTAATATGTTATCATATCCAAATTTGAACTTAAAATAACTATAAAAAAAACTGTGTTAATACAGTTTTTAGATTTTTTCACAGAATTAACGATACTTACGTGGAACCTTGTTTTAAATTTTCAATCTTTAGCTAAAAAAGTTTCTATAAAGTTATTTGTTTTTAAATAACATTACGTATAGTATAATATTACGTAAGTACGGATCACTATTATATATTATATAAGTTTTAAATTTGAATGCAATGATAGCCGATAGGTATCATTGTATACGAAAAACGATTCTGAACGGAGATGACTTAGGCATTATATTGGCAAATAATAAACAACTAATTTTTAAAATTAAATTATTTTACATATTTTTTGGGTAGACAACGATTCATTGTCTACCCTTATGCGCTGCCACTGTCAATACTATAGTACGGCCAGCGAAAAATGAGACGCGATACTAACGCTCTGGGTGGCCGAATTTCGTTAGGGCTTCTACAACTATTTGCCGCGTAAATTAATTTCAAACATGTTGTTATACGAATATTATTATTTCTCTTTTATATTTTGTTAAATACTTATTTTTGAAGAAATAAAATACGTAATATTACAGTGCATGCAATTTATTTATACAAATTTATAAATATAAAATATAAATGTTATATTATTATACAAAAAATAATAAATAATAAATAAAAATACTTAAGTTTTATACAATATTAATTGTCATCGTCGTCGTCATCGTCACTTGAACTATCGTCGGGATTTATGGTAAGAATGATGGGTTCCATAATTTCATCCCTTATCCCTTCCTTCACCAAGTCTTCGTCTTGAATTTTTGCACAATGTTCACCGCATTTTGCCCAATTTTCTTTTGTCACCGCATCTATGGCATTATTGACCAACACTTCTACGTCCGCAATTTTGAAGGAATGATTCTTTTTAGCGACTTCTCCCTTGATTTGTGCCCAAATCATTTCAATAGGGTTATACTGGCAATGATATGGTGGCAGTCTCACCACTTCATGACCCATTTGTAAAGCTATCTCGTCTAATTTATATTTTTTTTCTTTTGGCATCGACAGTTTCACTTTTTCCCGTAGTTCACACAATGTTTCTTCGAGAGAAAATGGTATTGATTTTTCTTGTAGCCATTTTTGAACATCTGCCTTTCTAGTATTAGTCTTAGGGTAGTCTTCAGCTAACATTGAATGATATGAGGCATTGTCCATGACTATAATACACGGTTCCTCCAAATTACCGAACATTTCAATGAACCATTTTTCGAACACTGTGGCGTTCATATGTGAATGATAGTCTTCCGAACTACCTGACTTGCACCGAAATACCAGTTTGGAATTTTGAACAAAACCAAATGACGGTGACCTGGCATGGCACACAATGATTCTACTACCTTTCCCTATAGGTACCCTGAGTCCTTCAGTATTATCTGAATTTTGCCAAATGTACCCACAGGTATGGTTTTGGTTCACCCACGTCTCATCCAGATACACAACTGGTCACGAATCGTTATTACGTCTAAACGCATTCATTTTTCTTAAAAATTTTACTCGAGAAGCAACAATGTCATTTCGTTCCATTAAAAATGTACGTCCATCATTACACTTTTTGTATTTAAAATCTAAATTTTTTAAAAGAACTTTCATGGACGATTTTAAACCCGGGTAGTTGGTTTTTTCGCGCATTGCTGCTAATATTTTTGAACTTGTAGGAAATTCATGATTGTCGTAGAAACTATGAACGGTTCTCCTAACAACTTCGTTGTCGAAATCATCTAGATTAGTAGCATACTTTACTCGTTTATAACTTTTTCTAGGCGACTTGAATGAAGTAGAGGTTCCGTCATCTTCTTCTAATTTTTTTCCTCCTGCACAAATTCGCTTAACACTAGCAACGCTTACACCACATGCTTCGGCAGTTACTTCACGAGTTTTACGGAAAAAATTAACGAATTCAGGATTATTTTTGTCAGTAGCCAATACTTTTAAGTAATTGTAAACACTAAAAATTACTTTTTTCGTTTGGGAATGAATATCTTGTTTAGATTCTATTATAAAAAAAATGTTATAAATTTATAACAAACTATATAACACTTTTTAAAAAAAAGCAGGCAAAAACTCGTAAAATACTTATAACACAGGAAAATCGATAAAACGTACACACAAACTCACAGGTCAACGGTTGTGAACATACTAGCCGCTAGCGTATTACGACTACTACTCCTATTGTCCTGAAACACCCGGCAGGATTACCTACTTTTTTTTATAAAGGAATGCAGCTGGCTATATGTATAATTCAAAAGGAAGTATCATGTTGTTGGCGCGCAGTCGATGATCAGTGTGACTTTATTCGCATTATGGGTGATGAAATTGTATGGCCAAATAGTGGTCATACTGATTTGGTTGTGGATCCTTATCATATAGTCAATGCTACAAAAAAAAAAAAAAAAAAAAAACTTGTTGCCTAAAGGGGTTTGAAAAATCGTAGGGACGCGCGTAAGAAAACGTCAGTTGACTTTTTGAATAGTGCGCCAATAGCTTCAAACGGAGAACTCCTTATTACACTAAAATACACCACTAGTATCGTTGCCATTGCGGCTCATTTTTTGCTGGCCGTACTATAATCATATTAATAGGATGTCAGCGCACCGTTTGTTTTCTCTCTCTAGGCCACGCGCAACATTGACAAAACGCATTTACGCAGAATCATTTTTTTAATGTTTTTGAATAATTTTAGAGTAAAATCACCTACCTATTACAAAATCAAAAGAGAATAATATTGTTGACATATAGATTTGTCTAAATAATGTCTCAAAATAATTTAAACATCATTTCAATTTCAATTTTTTTTTTTAAAAAGTCTTATACAAAGCCGAATAATAATTAAATATAAAATCGATATGTCCTTCCCTTACAAATATTATCTTCTATAATTTTTGTGATGGTTATTTTGGTCTATAAGGTTACTCAAAAATCATAAAAAAAAACGATTTTAGATTAAAGCGTTTTATCTATGTTGCGAGAGAAAAAAGTGAAGAAGTGAGAGAGAAAAGAAATATTGCGCTGACATCTTCTTAATTAGGTATAACTATAAAAAGCCACAATGAGCGAAAATGTATCCTAAAAATCCATACAAATATTTTGACACAATGTTTTTTTTTTATAGATATTTTATGTTCAAATTAAGAAGAAATTTGATATTTTATTAAAAAATATCGATTTTATTGTTACTTGATTACTTCGTTAAATATTATTATTGGTATACGTTTTATATCCATTATGTGATGCATACAAAAATTTGAACATGAAATGTGGGGTTAACACTGTGTATTTATATCGTTTTACAGTGGCGTACGTAGGGGTAGGGTTCTGAACCCCCTCTCCCTCTCCCAAAATTTTTTAATTTAACAAAAAAAAACTTATTCACCCCCATTTTAATACACACACAATAAATTAATGGTAATTTTTAATAGATATAAATTAAATTGTTAATTTATTAATAACTATAATTTGTTAAAAATTATAACTAATCATATAAAATCATATAAATTATTTAAATTGTTTATTATTATTAAAATTATTTGTTCGTGTAAAAGTAAAACTTAACCGAACTAAAATCCTACGTACACTATACTGTGTTTTATATTTTATATTTATTGTAGCAGTAGCATCAATTATAAAAATGTCTATTCTTCTTACCTGAATTTGCAACCCATTGTGTACATAAGGATTTATCTTTCGGAAATCGATACATTTAATATACATAATAATATTATTATGAATGTATATGTTTATTGTGTATATTTGTCGTCGTGTCGATACAGTGATCAAGTGACCACGGAAAATTATCAATCTATTCTAATTTTAAATTAAATGTTTACTTTCCATGGGAGTTGTTAAAAAATGTTATACCAAGCTCCAAGCCCAGTGACAGAACTTACTACCATGTGGCGGTCCTGGACGGATCCCACAAGTGTGAAAGCGATAGTGGTTTACTATGGACTTGTAGTGGCCCTGGCACGGTTACCACGAGGATGAATGTGGTGGTTGTTTGACGGAATAGAACAAAAAAAAATTAACACAAACTTTTTTTGTCGCAGAGATGCGGTGGTTTGTCGTATATTAAAAAAAAAACAAAAGCAAAGAACAACAAAAAGAATTAGTGCGGAGGGTTACGACACGTGCGAGGACGGTGGGTGTGATGCGGTGATCACTCCAAGCGAGGTCGTAGAACTGACTTGCTACAACACGGTTCGCGGTACCGGCGGTCGACATCTCCAGGCGCGCTTATCGCGTGTCGGTGTCGACCGCCGTCGATTGGCGGTTGACAGAGAGAATAGACGGCGCGGATTTCCGCGCATAGGCCGTTTGAATTCAAACGGCTATTACGCGGGACCGCGTCATACTCCCCCCCCAAACCGCCAACGACGGCGGTGTGCCAGCCAGTATCGGTGGTGCGGTGGTGTGGGTGTTGGAGTGTGGTTGTGGTGGACACCTTGTCCGCGGGCACGTTTTCCGGCTGATTACAGCGGACGTGCCCCGGCGGTGTCTGGGGAGAGATTGCCGATGTCGGCTGTGGGCACTTTTCCGGGGTTCCGGCACGTGTTTCCGGCTGGTGATAGCGGACGTGGCCCCGGCGTGTCTACTGCCGCCGAGGTGACGCCGGGAGACTATGGAACGTGTTATCGAACACGGTCTCCATGTCTTCCTCGTCACCAAGGTGCGTGTCCGGCCCGTCCAACAGTTCCGCCTCCTCTTCCGCTGATATTTCCATATCAACGGGTTGTGAGAAGGCGGTGGTCGGTTGCTCCGTGGTCCCGGCTGTTCCGGCAGGTATCACTACCTCCGGTACCGAGGTCACGGTGCGGGCCGGGTAGTTGGCTGGGGGGGCCGTGATTGGTGCCGGTTTTTCCAGGCGGAACTGCTGGGACTCTTGTTGTTTTTTCGCCCGATGGTCCCGCAGGCGCTGCTGGTTCCGGCGTTGACGGGCGTTGAAGGCTGGTACGGGTGTTGGCGTGGAGGTGACGGCTGTTGGCGTCCGCGTGGTTGGCGCGAGACGGCTGCCTACGTCGGCCGTGGGTTGTTTGGCCAGCCGTGGTGCGGGTACCGGGTGCTGCAGCAGCGGCCTGATTGGTCGTGCAGTTGTTGCCGGTCGTGACGTGGTTGTCGGTCGCGTCGTTGCCGGTACTGCCGCCCGTCGGGGACTGCGTGACCTGTTTGGCCGTAGCACGGTTGTGGGAGCGCCGCTTGTTGCTCTCTTGAAAACCTCGGTGCGGTCCTCCCACCCCCGTGTGTAGGCGGCCCACAACACCGGATCCCGCTGCAGCTGCGCCGTTGACATCCGCCGTACCCGTGCCGCCGTGGTGGTGTTGGTCGCCTCCTCCATGCTGGCCGCCTTCAGTAGTTGCTGGCTACGTTCCAGCAACTCGGCCGCTTGTTGGATGGCGGTTGGCGGTGTGGTCGGCCGTTGTTGGTCCATGGTAGGGCTGTTGTTCCGACTAAAATTTGTTAGATTTAGTTATGGGTTTGTTGGTGGGTGGGGTGGTGTAGGGTGGGGTTATGCTGTGATCGTCGCCCGTTTGAGACAGGACACGTGGATTTTGCGTGCGGGTTGTTGGTCCGTGAGGAACACGCCTTTACCCACGCGTCTGTGTAACTTCACCGGTCCCCACCATTTCGGTGCGAAGCCGGCGTGAAATTTTTTGTGCGCGCTCGACAGGTGGTGTGCTTTGTAGTACACCAAGTCACCTGTTCGGTATTTTGTGTCCGTCTGGCCCCCTGTTACAGGTGGTACGTCCAGTACGGCACTTTCCCGTTTCGCTCTGTCCCTATCTGTGTGCTCTATCTGGTTGTCCGCTGTCCGAGTCAGTGCCCAGTCCCCGGGTCGCTTGCCCTCTCTGCCGAGGACAAGTACCGACGGTGGGTATCCTGTCTGGTCGTTGCGTCTATTCCTGATAGAGAACAGTATGGGGGCTAACTTGGTGTCCCAGGTGTTGTGGTTCCCGTCGATGAGTAGCGCGCGTAGACCTTTTTTTATTTCCTGGTTGCGGCGCTCGACTGGGTTGGCCCTCGGATGATATACCGGAGTTGTCCAGCCCTCGGCCCCCCATCGTTCGATTGCTTTGCACATGTCATTCGATACGAACTGTGGGCCGTTGTCGCTTAAACACACACGGGGATATCCGAAACGTGAAAAGAATTCTCTTTCAAGCGTTTCGGTTATTGTCTTCGTAGTGGCTGTCCCGAGCGGGTATGCTTCGGTCCATCTACTAAACAAATCCGTGGCAACCAGTAAATATTGTTTTCCCCTACTCGTACGCGGGTAGGGGCCCATGAGATCTATGCTGATTACCTCCCAGGGGTGTCGCGGTGTTCTGGCGGCGATCGGGTCATCTGCGCGCGCGTTCAGTGGTTTTGTACACGCGCAAATGTGGCACGACTTGACATACAGTCGGACGTCGTTTTTCTGGCCGTTCCAAAAAAAACGCTGTCTTACCGCCCTGTATGTTTCTTTCCAACCTGGGTGGTTTGCGAGGACGTGGTTGTGGTATATCCAAATCACCTTTTGTGCTTTGTCGTTTGGTACGACTACGGGTGTGTGTTCGCCCAGCTTTCTCCGCAGAAGGCCGTCGGTAAAAATGTATTGGCTATTCTTTCTCGTGGCGTTTCTGGTGCTGTGCGCCGGCTCGTCCGGTGTCCCGTTGTCCACTATGTCTCGTATTTTGGGGTCGTTGGCCTGCCAAGTTGCGAGCATAGTGTGTGTGATGGTGTGGTCGTTGTTTGGTTTGTCCGGGTCCGTAGTGGCGAACAGATTGTCAGCCGGTGCGCTAGTAGTGGTGTTGTGTGGTGGTGTGGGTACCCCTACTAGTCGCTCCTCGAGGTGTTCCTCGTCTACCGGTGGCCCGGGTGCCGGGTTCCGTGATAGCATATCCGGCGCCTCGTTCTGTACGCCGGGTACATGCGTGGTGTGGTAGTCCAGGTTAGCCAGTTGTAGTGCCCACCTGGTTAACTTGGAGTTTGTGTTCTTTGCTCGGTGGAGCCATGTTAGTGCTGCGTTGTCCGTGTAAAGATCAAAACGGCGAGCTTCCAAATATGGTCTGAATTTGTCGATTGCCCAAATTATCGCGAGACACTCGCGTTCAACCGCGGCGTACCGTTTCTGTGTGTCACTAAACTTCCTGCTTGCGTAGGCGATTATCCGTCTTTCGTCCGGTCTGTCACCCCGTTGGAAAAGGACGGCACCTGCTCCTATTTCGCTAGCATCCGTTTGTAGGCAGAACGGTTTTCCGTAATCCGGTGTCGACAGTTTTGGCGAGTCGCACAAGGCGCGTTTTATTGTATCGAATGCCGCCTGTTCGGTCTCGCTCCATGACCATTTGGTACCCTGTTTGAGCCGGTCTGTTAGTGGCGCTACGGTGTCCGCGTAGTTGTCGACAAATTGGCTATACCAGTTGCAGACGCCCAGGAACTTCCGTAGGTCCCTAACTTTGGTTGGTGTTGGGAACCGCATGATGCCTTCTAGTTTCTCCGGTTGTTTGTCTATGCCGTCGGAGGTGACTAGGTGTCCGAGAAATGATATTTCGGTTGATCCGAAACTGCATTTTTCGGTGTTGCATGTTAACCCGTGTCTCTGTAAACGTTCCAGAACTTTGTCCAAGTGGCACTGGTGTTCGTCCGTAGTGTTTGAAAACACCACTATATCATCAAGATATACGCGGACGAACTCATCCAGGTACCCTCTCAGTACTTCGTTCATTAAACGTACAAAGGTCATGGGGCTGTTCTTAAGGCCAAAGGGAAGGACTCGGAATTGATACAGACCCCGACGCGTCCGGAATGCCGTGTATTTTCGAGCGTTTTGGTTAAGTGGTACTTGCCAGTATCCCGACTTAAGGTCCAAAATGCTAAATATTTTTGCGCCTCGCATTTGACGTATCAACGTATTGAGGTCCGGCATTGGATAAGCGTCGGACTCAGTGACGTCATTGAGTCGTCTGTAGTCGATGCACAGTCGGGGCGATCCGTCTTTCTTTTTTGCTAAGACGACGGGTGCGGCCCATGGTGATGTGCTTTGCTCCACAAGTCCCTGTTGTTCCATATCCTGTACCATGTTGTCGATTGTGGCCTGTTTTGCCTGCGGGTAGGGATATGGTTTGAGTGCTATCGGTGTTTGGTTCTTCAGGAGTATGTCGTGTTCGATTAATCTGGTGCGACCTACGTTGCCGCTGAAAACGTCCGGGTAGTTGCGAATTACTTCGGTTATTTTCGCGCGCGTGTGTATGTCACCATGTATTACCAAATTATCGACGTCTGGTGTAGGGTGGTGGTGGCTTTTCCGACCCTTCCAGCATGCCGTTGTTCTCCTATGTGTACCAAGGTGGATCGTGCTCGTTGTGTAGTCCCAGGTGACTTCGTTGTGTACGAGGAAGTCGTGTCCTAGGAGCATGTCGCAGTATAGGTTGTCCAGAATGGCTGCAGTGAAAGTGACCGTTAGGTCTCCGATCCTGGCTACGAATGTGGCGGTACCACTTGTCATTGTGGTGTGTCCGTCCGCCATTCGTACGTGTGTGGATTGTCCTTGGTGTGGTGTGCCAAATGTGTGTGCAATGTTCGGGCTTACATATGACTTTTGTGCTTGTGAATCGAGTAACGCTGTTACGAAGCCTGACCTAAATTCGAGCTCGACCGCGGGGGTCGGAATTTTGTCGGGGCATGTTCGCTTTTCGTTCCTCGTCGTTGGTTGTGTACTGTAGCGGGGCAACTGGTTCTGAACCGCGTTTCCGGTGCTCTGGTGAGCGGTTTGCACCGCCATTATCAGAGCGTCCGGTTCGGTTGCCTCTGTGCTACTTGTGTGTTCCAACGGTGCACGCGTGAATTTCATAGTAGTGGTCTGTGTGTTTGTGTGTGGTGATGACGACCTACTACTTAATGAAATTATGTGTGTGTGGGCGGGTGATATATCTGATGACGCCGAGCTTGTTGATGCGCGTTTGACAGTTATATCCCCGTCCGTAATGCCGAGTGTTGCTGGTGGTGGCGTTGTTGTGTGTGTGTGTGTGTGTGTGAGACGGCGGCGCGGACAAATGTCCGCCGACTCAGTTGCCGTTTCCCGACGCCGGTGTGTACCCGGGGCAGTCACTGTTCCAGTGAGGCCCTCCGCAGTATTTGCACGGGTTGGGCGGTAGTGGCTTTCCAGCTGTACCGTCCCGTGCTCGCTGCTGGTTTGTCGGCCGTGTTGCACGGGCTTGTCCGATCTTTTTATATTCCGGTTTCGGTTGCGGTCGAGATAGCGGTGGTGGTGGTGTCTGTTCCGGTGTGTAATCCAGGATTCCAGCGATCCGGCGAAGGTCGGCGAATGTCGCTGGTCTTTGCAGCCGTATGTGCGTGCGGTATTCGTCTCGCGTTAATCCGGTTATCGTACTGACTAGCTGTGGTTCAGGTAGCCCGGTGTTGATGCGGCGCGCGAGTTGATTTTTTTTAATCACGAATTCCGTCAGTGACTGCGTCGACGTTTGTCTAACCGATACTATCTCGGCCCGCAGTCGAGATTGTATGTCCGCGTTGTCGAACTTTTCTAAAAATTCGGCGCGGAACTCATCCCAGGTGAGGTCCAGTAACCTGATGGTGTCCCACCATGTACTGGCTGCGCCCTTTAACTGCGGTTCAATAATGTTTGTCCAGCCCGACCTATCTATACGTGACTGGTATAGTATCGATTCCGCCTTATGTATGAACCGCACCGGGTCCTCGGGTGTGGTTCCGTGGAACTCTGGCAGTGAAAATCTCGCTGTACGTACGTCGTCGTACGGTATCAGTATAGACTGCTGCGGTTCATATGTGTGGGTTGGTGTTGGAGCATTGTGATGACACGCCGTGTTTTCAAATCGTACTGACCGGTCGGGTGCGTGTTCGGGTCGTTGATAATCCGTGGCACGTGATTCGCGTGTCGCGGTGTAACTTGATCCGTGGTCCGTGGTGGTCGACGTGTTTGTGTGTGTGTGTGTGCCCGCGCGAGTGTTATCGGTCGCCGATGTTTCCGGCGTGCTCCGGTGTTGTCCAGATAACATCGTGCTGTGGAGGCGGGACGGTGATGGTACCTCCGGTTGTCGTTCCGGTGTTTGTTGAGACATGCCCATCTCCAGGCGTCGCATCGTCTCTGCTATGCGACGCTGGTCGTCACCAAAA
Organism: Diuraphis noxia; assembly: GCF_037042655.1. Taxonomy (NCBI): domain Eukaryota; kingdom Metazoa; phylum Arthropoda; class Insecta; order Hemiptera; family Aphididae; genus Diuraphis; species Diuraphis noxia. Next base: position 15,699,918 of record NW_028301713.1, read on the forward strand.
CGCATCATGCAGCTCTCGAGCATGGCCAGTCGCGACTCCAAACTGTCTGCACGCGTCGGTGTCGTTGTCGGTTGCTGCGCCTCCTGCAGTATGCCGCGGGCCCGCCTTATCAGGTCCGTGGCTTGTTGATTGTTTTGAGTGGGCGGCGGGTTGGTGATGTTCTGCGGCTGGTGGTTGTCCGTGTGGTCGTCCGCTGTGTTCTCAGTTAGTCCGGCGTGGTGCGTCTGACTCGTGTCCGAGTCACTTGCGGCCGCCCTCATGGTCTCCATCGGCTGAAACCGGATGGAGTTGGCCTGCAGATCCATGTCCGCGAAATGCTGGGTCAGCCGGATTTCGAGGGCGTCTTTCGCGCCCCCTTCCGGTAGCCCGCGCTGTTTACATTCGTAGCGGAGCTCCGCAACGGTCAATTCGTTTATGTATTTTCCCGACATCTCGTCCGGCTGTGTTTCCGGTGTTGTTGATGGGGAAAATAGTAAACACACTATACAGCGATTGTTGTTGTTGTTGTGCTGTTGACCGCTTATCGGTGCTATTTCCGTCCGAATGTAGGTCAGTGGGTCTGTTGTCGTTGTGCGCGCCGGGGTGATTACACTAACCGGTTTTCGCAGCGTATGTCGCGGTTGCGCGTGTGTGCGCTGTCCGGTCGACTATCGCGACTACGAATGCGGCGGCAGTTATTTGTATCTCCGTCCCGGGTGATCGCGGATGACGTTGCGGGTGGTGGTGCTTGGCGGTGGTTGTGTGACTTTGTCGCGCTCTAGCGTTCCTACCTATCCTACTCCGTGTGTTTGCGGTGTCGCGCGCGCTGAGATCGGTGCGTCCGTAAGTCGGGCGGCGTGGTCGGTCGGTCGTTACGTGCTTTGTGGTTATGTTACGTAACGCCGGGTTTTTCCGTTACCGCCTGCAAACCACGTTTGCGTCGTATGGGATCGGGGATTTTTCCGCGAGTTGCACAACAGGGAAATGTAATGGGGGTAGTATGGGGTAAGTTAAGATAAACAGTGTTTACTTACCGGTGATTCCTGTACGGGGAGCCAATTTTGTGGCGGTCCTGGACGGATCCCACAAGTGTGAAAGCGATAGTGGTTTACTATGGATTTGTAGTGGCCCTGGCACGGTTACCACGAGGATGAATGTGGTGGTTGTTTGACGGAATAGAACAAAAAAAAATTAACACAAACTTTTTTTGTCGCAGAGATGCGGTGGTTTGTCGTATATTAAAAAAAAAACAAAAGCAAAGAACAACAAAAAGAATTAGTGCGGAGGGTTACGACACGTGCGAGGACGGTGGGTGTGATGCGGTGATCACTCCAAGCGAGGTCGTAGAACTGACTTGCTACAACACGGTTCGCGGTACCGGCGGTCGACATCTCCAGGCGCGCTTATCGCGTGTCGGTGTCGACCGCCGTCGATTGGCGGTTGACAGAGAGAATAGACGGCGCGGATTTCCGCGCATAGGCCGTTTGAATTCAAACGGCTATTACGCGGGACCGCGTCAACCAATCATAGGGAAACTTGTATATATTATTTTTAATAATATATTATTGTGGACTTTAATGAGCTATAGTGATTTTTGACTGATTTAACTATGACATGAAAATATGAAATGTTTGTATAAGCTATTTATATATTATATTATATTAGAAATTTGCAGTACACCTGGTAGTGATCTAAACATAGTCATTACTTATTAGCCACTATTTTTTATATCGACCAAAGGACTTATATGCCAAATATATTACTCCATGTATTTAAATTACAAAATACAAAATACAAAATAAATCAAATTTATAAGAATTTAAAAATCTGTATAAAAATTCAGCAAAAAATATTATTGCCATGAGCAGATACGATCTCGGTGTCTTTGTTTTGTAACACCCGTCACTATCAACTAGACCACATTGATGGACACCGCGCCCCGTGTCTGGTTCCCACACTACTAGATTTCTGGCTCCCATGGCTGTGGTTTCAGCGCTGCCGTATTTTATCGTTACATGAGCTATCTATGTATACTTAATCAATGATAAAAGTAATGTTGTTATATTATTTGAGATCTTGTTTATAATTATTAGTAGGTATTGTACGTATCCAGATATCATTGTGACTTTTTTAACACAGTAGTATTTATTTATTTGTTTGTTTAAATTGCACAATACTATTTAATAAAATAAAAAATTATTACTTTAACCACTAAAAGGTTAGAAAACATCTGCAACATTCGAAATACTTTCCCCCCAAATATCTAGAGTGATTACATTAATCATAGTAAGCTTGAAATCTATTTATGAAAAATATTATGTATCTTCATAGTTAGAAATTAATTGAACGTTATCATTTACAGTCCTGAACCGTATGTATTTTTTTTTTATGTAAAGAAGGAACTTTGTTATGTTTTTTAAATGAAATTTATCAATAAAAATGTTAGATTTTGACAGGAGCGTGGACGTGTTAACGATATAATCTATTTTGAGACAGTAAAACCAATTGTATTTGTCACACATTGTGATTTAATAAAAAATAAATAGATAGATAGATAACGAAAAAAGTTAACAATCTGTATAAAAACTATGTACCTTCATTACAAATTACTAAAATTGAAATTTTTTTTTGTAAGCATTCAAAAAAAAAAAAAAAAAATTGAGAATTCAAAATTCATTTAATTATACTATATTGACCTATACAGTAATTGTAAAATATATTCGCTGTATCTATATCCCCGACAACTATTATAAGAAATGCGCGTGCGTGAGAAATGCTTTTGATAACAATATAAGAATGATAATGCGATAATTATTTTACATCTTTCTTAATCATACAATAATATGATTAATAATATATTATAATATATAATAATATATTATAATCATAATATTACAATATTCATTCATATATATATATATATATATATACATTTTATTTAGAAATCATATCATAATTATTATTTATACTTTATAGAGGTGAACTTGCAAATGAGATGAGTCTGTAAAGATGTTACCGTTGAGGTAATTTTTTATTAAATTTAAGTGCGTTGAAAATCTACCATGGCCACCTTGATTTTATTTATTTTGGATTAAAATGGCTCTGCAAATAGGAGACCGATTCAACTCTTTTGAGCATTTTGAACAAGCGTTAATTGTTTACAAAAATGCAAAATGTATGGATTTTGGCATTAGTAACTGCAGAACGCTGAAAGCAGCGAAAATCCTGTCAAAAAAAAAAAAACTATGGAGAACTTAAAATATTATTTTGTAAAGTATACATACATCCATGGTGGAGTTCATAACAAAAGAAAAACATGTTTGTGGCTTGGTGAGGTGCGGTCGTACATTCAATCTTCAGAAACACACTGAGCATACCGGCCGCAGTTACTAGCTCCCGGATGGGTGACCTCCCGGGATTTTTAGCAACATATCCTTGACACACATCCCCAAACACATGTTACAACCCTATCAATTTAAAAACCTACAAACAAATACACAAAAATAATCTCTACCGTACCACCCCACTTCCAACTTGTCACCGAGGGTTTCCCCTACATAAAAAAAAAAAACATGTTTAGAGAAAAGAGTTACATCGTCATAGTATTCTAAATAGTATATATATATATATTATATGTGTCCATCATTTATTTACTCAAAAATAAATGATATTGATAAATTAGTATTGGATAAAATGTGTGATACTCATAATCATGAAATAAATGAATCACTATTTAATAATTTACCTAGCCAACGCCGTATGACTCCTAAAGATAAATCGGATATTATTCAATTGATGATTTAAAAAATAATAGAATAGAAAAATATCGGTTTTGTCAAAATTGTAAAAATGTGTTTGAGTGACTAATGTGATAAACTGATGAATAATTATTTCAATTTTTTTTATGTTTAGATTGCTTAATAAAGACTTATATAACACGGGCATTTCTTATAAAAGTTGTCGGGTCTTTAATAAAGACCCGACTGTCTGGGATATAGACACAGCGAAATATATTTGATGTTCATTTTCATATATTTTTAAGTGTAATGCCACGATAGGTGGTAGATTGTGAATGGAGCGATGAATGTGTTGATTTTGCAATGATGTGTTGTTTTTTTTGTGTGTGTCTGTGTAAATGACAAGTTATCGAAATAATACTTCGATTTTAAACTTCAGTAGCTTTCCCAATTGAAAAGTGTATCTATTGTTAGTGCATTGCACGAGGAGGTCAAATTTAATTCCCAGTAGTTTTCAAAACTACAGGGAAAAACAGGAAAAAATTAAGTTGTAATTTCGATCGTTTTAGTTTTTTTTTTATAAATAAAAAAACTTAAAATGCTAACTTAAACTAAAAAAGCTTCAAAATGTAGTACAAGGCTCCTAATATATTGTTACAATGACTGTTGAAAAAAAGCAACATATGTAATTAAATATAATAATTTAGTAACCATAGAAAGTGTCATCATTGGATGGCAACAATAATGTTCCTGTCAATTTTACTCTTTAGCATATATTCTTAATGTATATAATGATACAGATTGTACCTATATATAACTAGAAAAAACTAAAAAAATTTTTTTTTTAAAGTGGGCAAGTGGGTTTTGCTCTACTGTATAGTATAGAGGGCGATTGTCAACTCTCCCGATGATAAACTCTCCCTGGTCTTCTCCAGTACTACCTGACGGAAACGTGTAAACTCTCCCGGTGGGTATTCCTGTACTACCTGACGGAAACATGTAAAGTTTACATTGTAAACTATCCCTGGTCTAGTAAAAATCATAAAATAAATTTAATATACATTTAAGTTGCTTTTAAAAATAGTCAATCATATATAATAACAATAATAATAATAAAAATATAAATTAATGTCTTTAGCTGCTATGAGCTATAATATTACAGTCAAAATATAATAAAAAATAAAATTTCAAAAAATCTAATATACATTTAAGTTTCTTTTAAAAATAGTCAATAATAATAATAATAATAATATAAGTTACAAATACAAAATATACGTAAAAATGTTAAAATTGTTGTTTTTGATAATAATAGAACATGCAGATTTAAAAAAAGTTAGAGTATCTATTTTTTTTCTAAAAAAATGTTTTAAAATTTAAAACAACTCGGGAGAGTTTACATACTTCCTACATGTAACTCAAGTTAACCCCGGAGAATTTACAAATTTACTTTAGGTAAACATAGTTTTAACCCGGGAGAGTTTACACATTTACTTTAGGTAAACATGATATTAACCCGGGAGAGTTTACCATCGGGAGATTTACTATTTTTAAAAATCGGGAGAGTTTTCCACCGTCCAGTAGAGATGTAGAGTAGGTAGATGACATAGGTGCACATTCAGTCTTAAACTCGGGAATGCTAAAATGTTTTACCTCAAAGTGGCTAGTGGGAGACTTTGCTCTCCACACACCACCTATACGGTTACACTTACTATTTCAAAAATTACTACATTACTACATTAAAATTCTCAAATTAATGACTCTGATTTTCAATATATTATCCTATAACCGATTATTATAACGACTATTATGATATTATTAAATGAACAAGTGTTGCAATCAGGGTCGTTTATATTTTCACTACTTTCAGCATTTTTTTTTTTTTATTTGTTTTACTCAATTTAAATGTACTGGAAATAATGATAAAATAAAATAATTTAATATCAGTGATGTTTTCACTGAATCAAAAACACCATATCAAAAAACTACTAACTAAGAATTAATGGCTAAACATTTCTATACTATCAAACTAAAAATTTTTAGTTTAAATCATTATTTTCATATCAATAAATCATCATTCCATTAGACATTGCAGTATACGAAAACAAAATTTTTAGTAAAAATTAGTGCATTATCAATATAAACTGGAAATAATTAATTCTAAATGAAAAATTACACTTTAAACAACATTTTTAATTCAAAATAATTTGGGGGTGCTAATTAAGGATTTAGGGGTGCTAAGCACCTTCTGGCACTCCCATATGTGCACCAATACTACCTACCGTAGGTCACTATGATGGATGTGTTAATTTGAATGAAATTACAGGTACCTATCATTGTATACGAATGTAACATTCTTTACCCTTTATATATATATAAATATTATACCTACACTTAACACACACTATATATGATTGACCAAAACATAATATACACACTCAACACTTTTCTACCCATGCACATAATATTACTTATTAATAAAATGACACACAGCAGTTAGTTCGACAGTCACCATCAACAGGAGCGAACTCACCAATATACTTATTAACAGCCATCTACATTAGTAAAGTATTATTTTTAATATAATAATTAATATGGATCAATAAATCAAACGTGTCTTATTATTGATAAAATGCCTCATACACAGTGCTCTAACCCCCAGCTACGGAAAACTTATCCATAAGGAATAGAAAACCTTCCCTGGATAACTAATATCGTAACAAGGTCTCTTGACTACGTTGCACGAAAACCGATTCTGAACGGAAATGAATTGTCAGTCTAGGATATATTATATTTAAATATTGTCATATATTCTATTTTGAAACAAATATTTTATTTTTCAATCAGGATGCATTTTGCATAAGGCATGGTTTATTAATTTTTCCAAAACCATTGCATGTAGTTATCATAATCAATAATACCTTATAATTTATATCATCATAGATATACAATACACATATACCTGGTTTGAGGATAAATCGTTATCGTTACGTGATTTCATAAAAATTTAAAACTCAAATGCTAAAAACATTTTCCCTATGATGATGCTTCGAGTTTTCTCTATAGCTACTTGAAGGAAAAATTATGGAAAACTTAGTGTTGTAATTTTAATCCTTAGTTATAAACACAAAAAAATCTTATGATTTTTCAACTTCAAAATAATTTGCAAATATTCATGGTTTTGACGAATTTTTGTCAATATTTGAACTTCAAATGCTAATAAAAAAAATTGTGCCTATGTATTCTTATAATTTTTAATCATTATAAGAATAAATTATGAGGAACTTTGAATTATATTTTCAAGTATTTTGATTGGGCCAAAACAATTTTATCCACACTTAGAAAAACATTTTTCTGAAAAATTGAAAATTTCAGTTGTCTATAAACAACTCAAAAAAAGTCAAAACAATTTGAAAATTAAATGATGTAAAGAAAATGCCAATCTAAATAACTGGTAAAATTTTCAAGTATCTACGACTTATACTTCTTCAATAATAACAAATGTTTAAAATCGTTTGAGGATAAATCGTTATCGTTACACTATTTCATAAAAATTTAAAATTCAAACGCACTTAAAATTTTTCCTATAAATAATTACTTGCAAATTTTCGCGTTTTCGATCGATTTCGTTAAAATTTGAACTATAAACGCGCTTATAAAAAAAAATGTTGACCAACAATTTTTAATTTTTTTTAGTTACAATAAGAACAACTCATAAGGAACCTTGTCTTAAATTTTAAAATTTTTTTATCGACACTTCAAAAAAAATTCTCATAAAAATCGAAAATTTCAGTGGTCTATAAATAACTCAAAAATAGTCAAAATTAAACTGCATATAGATAACACTAACATAAATATGTTGTGAAAATATCAAGTATTTACAGTGTTTAGTTTTTGAATTACAACCATATAAAAAAAACGATTTGTTCGAAAACTGGTTTTGCGTAAAAATGCCCGTTTTACTGTCAGTTTTTAGTTATTTTTGTTTTTCTCGATTTTATTGAAAACTGTTGGAAAATGTTTACTTTTGACCTCTATAAAGCACCAAGGATATTCACTTTTCATCAAAAACCACCCCCAAGTATGAAATTGCAGCATTATTTCGACTGTATATGCGGTAAACATTCAGAAAAAAACACACACATCATTGTAAAATCAATATATTCATCACTCCATTCAGAATCTAAAATAAGTCTAATACCTGTCCTTTAACATGATTTTTAGTATAGGCTAACACACCAACTCTATTCAATATTATAAGTCATTGATTGAAAATTGCTCACTTAAATTTCATCATTCAATGACGGAGTACCTAAACTGAAAGTCTTCTAAACACTAGTGCTATTAATAGGTTCACTTTTTTATTATTTTCTGAAAATACTGCTCTTGTAATTTGTGACGACATATGTATAAACAAATAATTTTGATTAATTTTACTATGAATGTATTCATTATTTAAAATTCAAATCATGTAGCTAGTTCAAATATAAATACATAAATGATTGACAAAATTACAAAAAGAAACTCCTACATTCTAAATACTTTAAAATCATGAAATCTATTGTTCATAAAAAACCATAAGTTAGATATCATATTTTATAATTTATTTTATTAAAGTAACCATAAAATTATTGTTTTTTTTTTCTAGTACCATCTGGTAGGTAATTTTTATGTTATTTGCAAGCTTTATTCACATTGGAATTTTTAAAATTAATTTGTGTTAACGAAATTCATGTGCTTGTAACTAAAATGTGCTAACCTGTAAAAATATTTTTTATAAATAAAAATTAGATGGGTGGATGACTAATAAATCACTATACAAATTAAGTTCAAATGATTTTTCTACCATAAATATTATGTTAATTATTGAAAATTCATTGAAAACATTTTTAATAAATCACTTGATTTTCGACTTTAACCATAACATTTGATGAATATTTCATAATTATAAAATATATTACACACTTAATAATTATTATCGGATATTCTCTGACTATTAGATAGAAGTAAGTTGGTTTAATTTTAAATAATTATTTAATTTCATACGATTTAGAATATGAATCTTAAATATCTTTAAAGTTTAATCTTATGTTTATATTATATCCAACATGATTGAAATAAGTAGTGTGATATTTTTTTTTTTTCAATAATAGTATTCAATTTTCCGAGTGACTAAAAAAAAAAAGCTGTTAGTCATAATCTATTATAATTAAATATTAACATTAATCTACGTATTTATAATGTTTAATTCTATGCATGGCCTGCTAGTAGACATATGAATATGTTTTAACTAAGAACTCTTATTTCAATTTAAGTTCAAATGAATTTTCTACCCTAATTTTTAGGTATCAAAATTTATATTCTACCGAAGAACTTGAAAATTAATTTCAGATATTTCAAAAAAAAATCACTTTATTTTCCACTATAATCAAAACGTTTTATGTTATAATATATAATTTGCGAATTTTCGTGATTTTTACGTATATTGTCAAAATTCAAACTTTTAATGCTTATAAAAAAAATTGTGACTATGTATTTCTTTTATTTTTCAACTGCTATTGTCAAAATATGTTAGGAGCTTTATATTAAATTTTCAAATCTTAGATTCAGAAAGAAAAAATTTTATGAATTTCTATCTAATATAATTTGAACATTGTCGCGTAATTTTTACGTATATGGTCAACATTTTAAATTTAAATGCTTATAAAAAAAATCATACCTTTGTATTTTTAATATTTTATAACTGTTGTTGTACCAATATGTTAGGTGTCTGGAGTTAAATTTTCAAGCTTTTCAACCCAATAAATACATTTTTATAGATATTTATAGAAAAAAAAACTAAAAAAGTTAATAAATTAAAATGTCAGTAAAAAGCTCTAAACAAATCAAATATTTTGAAAATTTTGAAAATATAAAAAATGCCTATATAAACATTCAGTGAAAATTTCAAGTATCTGCGGTCATTTTTTTTAGAGTTACCTACACCAAAATAGGATAATCGTTAAATGAGAACTCTAGTGAAAATCCATTGTCGTAAAATTTTAATTTTCAAACACTCGTAAAAACTGAATTTGAATTTTCGTTGGAAAATTTTTTTGTGATAAAGATTGAGATACTTGTAAGGAATCTTGAATTGAATTTTCAAATTATTGATTGAAAAAGAAAATGTTTTATGAATTTCTAGCTTGAAATAATTTGCAAATTTTCATGATTTTTACGTATTTTGTTAAAATTCAAACTTTAAATGATTATAAAAAATTATAAATTGTGAATAAGTATTTCTTTTATTTTCAACTGCTATTGTAACAATATGTTAGGAGTCTTGTATTAAATTTTCAAGTTTTTCTACCCATCAAATACATTTTTTATCGATATTATTTAAAAAAAAACTAATAATGATCGAAAACTGCACATGCTTACAAATAGTTCAACTTAAGTTAAAAAATTGCCCGGTGGATATGATATACTTATATAAACATTCGGTGAAAATGTTATGTATTTTGTCATTTGTTTTAAAGTTACATCAAAAACCAAAATTGATTTTGTCAAAAACTGATTGTGCGTAAAAATTCCCGTTTTCCCCTTAATTTTTAGTTTCTTTATCTCGATTATTTAGAAAAAATTGAGAATATTTACTTTGGAAACCCCAAAGGAGCAACTAGATTCACTTTCTGATCTAACAAGGTACTAATCAAAGAATTTTTAGTGCCCCAAAACGTGATGACAGACACAAAAAAAAGATTTAAAAATTTAAAATTAAAAAGGACCACACACATTATGGTAAAATCAATATATTCATTATTCATCACTCCGTTCAGAATCTAAAATAAGTCTAATACCTGTCCTTTGAAATAATTTTTAGTATAGGCTAACACACCAACTCTATTCAATATTATAAGTCATTGATTAAAAATTGCTCACTTAAATTACATCTTTCGATGACGGAGTACCTACCTCTTCTGAAAGTCTACTAAACACTAGGTGCTATTAATAGGTTCACTTTTTCATTATTTTCCGAAGACTGAATTTATTGCTCTTGTAATTTGTGACGACATACGTATAAAGAAATAATTTTGATTAATTTTACTATGATTGTATTCATTATTTAAAATTCAAATCATGTAGCTAGTTCAAATATAAATACATAAATGATTGACAAAATTACAAAAAGAAACTCCTACATTCTAAATACTTCAAAATCGTGAAATCTATTGTTAATAAAAAACCATAAGTTAGGTATCATATTTTATAATTTATTTTATTAAAGTAACCATACAATTATTTATTTTTTTTCTAGTATACAAAAGTAGGTAATTTTTTTGTTATTTGGCTTTATTAATATTGGAATAATTAAAATTAATTTGTGTTAACGAAATTCATATGCTTGTAACTAAAATGTGCTAAACTGTAAAAATATTTTTTATAAATAAAAATTAGATGGGTGGACGACTGATAAATCACTATACAAATTAAGTTAAATTTATTTTTTGAAATATTCTAGCGAAAAACTTGAAAGTTCATTGCAAACATATCAAATAAATCACTTGATTTTCTACTTTAATCATAACATTTGATGAATATTTTATAATTATAAAATATATTATACACTTATCAATTATTGTTGGATATTCTCTGTCAATTATAGGACTAAGTAAGTTGATTTAATTTTAAATAATTATTTAATATTACACGATTTATAATATGAATCTTAAATATTTTTATAGTTTAATCTCATGTTTATATTATATTCAACATAAATTGGATAAGTAGTTTGATTTTTTTTTTTAAATATCCGAATTCAATTTTCCGAGTTTCTAAAAAAAAAAAATTGTTATTTATAATCTATTATAATTAAATATTAATCTTAAATTACGGGTTTATAATGTTTAATTCAATTCATGACCTTAAGGTAGAAATATAATTATGAATATGTTAAAACTAAGAACTATATTTCAAATTGAGTTCAAATGATTTTTCTACCATAATTATAATGTATCGAAATTTTTATTCTACAGAAAAACTTGAAAATTAATTGCAAACATATCAAATTAATCACATGATTAATTATGTTAATTATGTTGTATATTATATACTGAATAATTATTATCGGATATTCTCTGTTGATTATAGGACCACGTAAGTTGATTTAATTTTAAACGATTTATAATTTGCATCTTAAATATATTAATAGTTTAATCTTATTTTTATATTATATTCAACATAAATTAGATAAGTAGTTTGATTTTTTTTTTTTTAAATATCCGCATTCAATTTTCCGAGTTTCTAAAAAAAAAAAATTGTTATTTATAATCTATTATAATTAAATATTAATCTTAAATTACGGGTTTATAATGTTTAATTCTATGCATGGCCTGATAGTAGACATATAAGTAAGAATATATTATAACTATGAACTCTATTTCAAATTAAGTTAAAATTATTTTTCAACCCTAATTATTATGTTTCGAAATTTATATTCTACCAAAAATCTTAAAATTTGATTGCAAACATTTCAAATAAATCACTTGATTTTCCACTTTAATCATAACATTTGATGAGTATTTCATAATTATAAAATATATTATACACTTATTAATTATTATCGGATATTCTCTGTCTATTAGGTGAAGGTAAGTTGATTTAATTTTAAATAATTATTTAATTTTACACGATTTATAGTATGCATCTTAAATATGTTTAAAGTTTAATCTTATGTTTATATTAGATCCAACATGATTTATATAAGTAGTGTGATTTTTTTTTTTTTAATATCTGTATTCAATTTTCCAAGTTTCTAAAAAAAAAAACTGTTAGTTATAATCTATTATAATTAAATATTAACATTAAACTACGTATTTATAATGTTTAATTATATGAATGGCCTCATAGTAGACATATAATTATGAATATGTTATAACTATGAACTCTATTTCAAATTAAGTTAAAACTATTTTTCAACCCTAATTATTATGTTTCGAAATTTATATTCTACCAAAAAACTTAAAATTTGATTGCAAACATTTCAAATAAATCACTTGATTTTCCATTTTAATCATAACATTTGAGGAGTATGTTATAATTATAAAATATATAATACACTTATTAATTATTATCGGATATTCTCTGACTATTAGATAGAAGTAAGTTGGTTTAATTTTAAATAATTATTTAATTTTACACGATTTATAATATGAATCTTAAATATGTTTAAAGTTTAATCTTATGATTATATTAGATCCAACATGATTTAATTAAGAAATGTGATTTTTTTTTTTAAATATCGACATCCAATTTTCAGAGTTTAACAAAATACTTAAAGGTACATTAGTTGTAAATTATTATAATAAAATATTAACCTTAAACTAAGTAATTATAATGTTTAGTTATATGCATGGACTCATAGTAAACATATAAGTACAAATATGTAATAACTAAGAACTCTGTTTCAAATTAAGTTCAAATGAATTTTCTACACTAATTTCTATGTATCGAAATTTATATTTAATCGAAAACCTTAAAAAATCATTGCAAACATTTCAGATAAATCATTTGATTTTCCACTTTAATCGTAGCATTTGATGAATAATTTATCATCATAAAATATATTATACACTTATTAATTACTATTGGATATTCTATGCCTATTATAGCATTACGTAAGTTGATTTAATTTTAAATAATTATTTAATTTTATACGATTTATAATATGCATCTTAAATATCTTTAAAGTTTAATCTTAAGTTACTTATTTTTATATTATATTAAACATAAATCAAAGAAGTATTTTGATTTTTTTTTAAAATATCTGCATTCAATTTTCCGAGTTTCTAAAAAAAAAAAAAAAACTATTAGTTATAATCTATTATAATTAAATATTAATCTTAAACTGCAGGTTTATAATGTTTAATTCTATGTTGCCCTAATAGTAGACATATTAGTATGAATATGTTTTAAATAAGAACTCTATTTCAAATGAAGTTCAAATGATTTTAATCCTTAATTCTATGTTTCAGAATTTATATTCTATCGAATAACTTGAAAATTCATTGCAAACATTTCAAATAAATCTTTTGATTTTCCAATTTAATCATAACATTTGATGAATATGTTATAATTATAAAATATATTATACACTTATTTATTATTATCGTGTATTCTCTGTCTACTATAGCAAAAGGTAAATTGATTTAATTTTAAATAATTAATAAATTTTACACGATTTATAATTTGCATCTTAAATATGTTTAAAGTTTAATCTTATGTTTATATTATATCCAACATGCTTTAAATAAGTAGTGTGATTTTTTTTTTTAAATATCTGCATTCAATTTTCCGAGTTTCTAAAAAAAAAAAGTACTGTTATAGTTATAATCTATTATACCTAATTAAATATTAATCATAAATTGCAGGTTTATAATGTTTAATTCTATGTTGCCCTAATAGTAGACATATTAATATGAATATGTTTTAACTATAAGGACTCTATTTCAAATGAAGTTCAAATGATTTTACTACCTAATTCTATGTTTTGGAATTTATATTCTACCGAAAAACTTTAAAATTCATTGCAAACATTTCAAATAAATCACTTGATTTTCCACTTTAACCATTACATTTGATGAATATTTTATAGTTATAAAATATATTATACACTAATTTATTGTTATCGGTTATTCTCTGTCTCTTATAGTATTACGTAAGTTGATTTAATATTAAATAATTATTTAATTTTACACGATTCATAATATGCATCTTTAATATGTTTAAAGTTAAATCTTTTGTTTACATTATATCCAACATGATTTAAATAAGTAGTGTGGTTTATTTTTATTTAGTATCTGTATTCAATTTTTCGAGTTTCTATAAAAAAAATACTGTTAGTTATAATCTATTATAACAAAATATTAACCCAAAACTACGTGTTCGTTATGTTTAATTCTATGCATGACCTGATAGAAGACATATAAGTATGAATATGTTATAACTAAGAACTCTTATTTCAATTTAAATTCAAATGAATTTTCTACACTTATTATTATGTTTCGAAATTTATATTCTACGGAAATCCTTGAAAATCAATTGCAAATATTTCAAAGAAATCACTTGATTTTCCACCTTAATCATCAAATTTGATAAATATTTTATAGTTATAAAATATATTATACGCTTATTTATTATTATCGGTTATTCTCTGTCTCTTATAGTATTACGTAAGTTGATTTAATATTAAATAATTATTTAATTTTACACAATTTATAATATGAATTTTAAACATATTTAAAGTTTAATCTTATGTTTATATTATATCCAACATGATTTAAATAAGTAGTGTGGTTTATTTTTATTTAATATCTGTATTCAATTTTTCGAGTTTCTATAAAAAAAATACTGTTAGTTATAATCTATTATAATAAAATATTAACCTAAAATTACGTGTTTGTAATGTTTAATTCTATGCATGAACTGATAGATTACATATAGGTATGAATATGTTATAACTATAAGAACTCTTATTTCAATTTAAATTCAAATGAATTTTCTACACTTATTATTAAGTTTCGAAATTTATATTCTACGGAAATCCTTGAATATCAATTGCAAATATTTTAAAGAAATCAATTGATTTTCCAATTAAATAATATCATTTGATGAATTTTTTATAATTATAAAATATATTATACACTCATCAGTCATCAATTATTATCGGTTATTCTCTGTCTATTAGGTGAAAGTAAGTAGATTTCATTTTAAATAATGATTTAATTTTACGCGATTCATAATATGCATCTTAAATATGTTTAAAGTTTAATCTTATGTTTATTTTATATCCAACATTTTTTTTTTCATTTTTATCATGTAATATGCAATCTGTACAATTTAGCACAATAAGCATGAGCGAGAAAAGTAACATAACAGGCGAGAAAGACGTGATTAAAGAAGCCACCCTTTAGTGACACTTAAGCTGTTGTTGATATGCATCATTATATTAATTTAAAGAAGTTCGCGACATCATGATCTTTTCAACCTTTGTGTAGATTTCCATGAAGAGTTGGGATGGAGAGATCTTTTATGAGTGGATTGTAGTGATTCGCAAGTTTGAGGTGAAACCTGTTGTGGAACGTTTTGGCTTCTTTGTTAATTGTTTTTATATGAAGGTCATTATGGAGCGTAAGATTTGAAACGATATAAGGGCATTTGTAGTTTTTCGAAGTGAAATATTTTGGAAAGTTTGAATTTCGTTGGTATTAGATTTTTTGGCTGCTCCCCAGAGTTTAGTCCATATAGGTTTTAAAAGAGATTTATAAATTATTATTTTTGTTTTTAATTTTGTGAATTGATTAGAATAGAGCGGTTTGAGTATGCGGGAGCGTGAGTTTAGTTGGAGTCTTTTTGTTTTTGAATGTATATTCCATGTTAAACGTTTGTCAAGATGAAGACCTAAGTATTTGACCGTCTCAGAAGTAGGAATTGGAGTAATATTTTTGAAAACGTTGGGACAGTGACCTTGTTTTAGAGTGAAGGTAATGTGGACTGATTTTAAGCTATTCATTTTGACCCTCCATTTTTTGTACCAGTCTGCCATTAGGTCCAGATGGAGTTGAAATGTAGATGAAGCTATAACTGGGTTTTCGTGCATTTACATAATAGCTTTGTCGTCAGCATAATCCGCTACTAGAGTATCAGCGAGTGTGGGTTGATCGGAGATGAAAATATTAAATAATATAGGGGATAATATGCCACCTTGTGGTACGCCTGCCTTTATTATTGAGATATTCGAGAAGGCTGAGCCGCATAGAATTTGAAAATGACGATTGTCTAGATATGATTTTATTAACAGAAAAAGTGCTGAATGAAGGCATTTCTGGAGTTTAAATAACAAACCCTGGTGCCAGACCCTGTCAAATGCTTGGGAAATGTCTAGAAAAGCACTAGTGCAGTATTGTTTTTTTTTTCTAGAGAGGAGGAGATAGTATCCACTATCCTGTGAGCTTGATGAATTGTGCTATGCTTGCATCGAAAACCAAATTGAGATCAAGGGAGAACATTATTTAGGATGATGTGTGAGGATAGACGTTTAAGAATGAGTTTTTCGCAGATTTTAGAGAAAAATGGCAAGAAACTAATTGATCTAAAAGAGGCAGGGTCATCTGGTGCGGGTTTAGTGAACATAATAATGTTGGAAAATGTCTATAATATTGGAAAGTAAGAAAGTCTTATGATTGAATTTATTATATAAGTTTGAAAAACTATGGTTGTTTTTGAAAGACATCTAGCAACTTCTCCTGTTATGAGATCGTATCCAGGTGATTTTTTATTTGGGTATTTTGAGATTACGAATTTGACCTCGTTTGGAGTGACAAATTTTTTCTCGTTGGCTTTCTGGAAGAGGGGTGTTTAGAAATGCGTTAACTCGGTTGCTGTGGTGAAGTTCTATTATATCAATGTGTGGCTGGGATACACTTGACAGATGTTTTTGAAATAATTCTGCCTCCTCAGAATCTGAGATAGCAAGCGTGTTACCACTTTTTTTAAAGGTAGGGATGGATTTTTGTATTGGAGTAATTTTTTTGTTTCTTTCCAGAGACTGCCATCGGTCGTAGAAAGTTTTGTTAATTTTTGTTCTAGTTCGTTTGATTTTAATTTGGCTAGGGCCTTTTTTAGAGAGTTAGCTAACTTATTGTATAATGATTTATGGGATGGTAAGCGTGTGTATTGATACTGAGGTCGTGCCCTGCGTTTTTCGACTATAAAAGAACGAATTAGGTTTGGTAGAGTTTGAGAACAACAGTGATTTTGAGTGGGTTTATTTGTTGTAGTTGTTGATGCAACTGCTGCGGAGTGAATTATTTTGGTAAGATTGTTAACTGCTTCATCAATATAAGTATTGCTGTTTAGTCTAACTTTTACATTAATTTGTTGATGGACTATGTTGTGAAACATGTATCGATCAGTTGAAGCAGAAAAAAGTTTGGGTGATTGGGTGGTTAAAAGTGGAGAATCGGATACATTTATTAGAACCGAAGAGTGATCAGAATTGAGGTCTAAAATATTGTTAGTAAGGCAATATAAGTTAGTAGGGAGTTTTGAAATGAAAATATCCAGAATGTCTGGTTTTTTAAATTGAGAAGCTGGCCAATATGTTGGTCCAGGGGGTGAGAGGATTTTATAATTTTTTGTATTAGTAAAATTGTACAAGAGATTACCACGTGGGTTTTTCAATCGGCATCCCCAGGATTGGTGCTTAGCATTGTAGTCTCCTCCTGCAATGAAATTATTGAAGGTGTTATTTATTGTTTCGAAATAATTATACCAGTTGTTTAAAGTTATGTTATGCTTAGGGGGGGGGGGGGGGGGTAAATTTCAGCTATGACAACTGGTATACTGTTGAGTAGACTCGAGATGGCACAAGGCTGTTAAAAGTCTTGAGAGAAATCAGGAAGTGGTTGGAATCGAATTTGAGATTTAATAAGTATTGCTACACCCCCATGGGCTGTGCCGTCTGGGTGGTTGGCTTTAAGAAGGATATACACGGGAATTGAAAGTTTTGAATATTGCGTAAAGTGGGTTTCGGTTATTAAGGCTATGTCGATTCGACGATTGTATAAAACGTGTTGAAGTTCCATGTTGTGGTTTGTAAGACCATTGGCATTAAAAAGTAAAATTATAAGGGATTTATTAGTTTGAGAATTAGTCATTTTTTATTTTCAAGTAAGGATGATATTACTTGTGTAAGGAGAGCTATCAATGGGTTGATAAGAGTTTTAAAATCATTTATAAAAGATGTTAAGACGTTATTAATAACTGTTGGAAGTGAAGAGTGAGTATGGTCATGTTTTTGTTGATTCGTTTGATTTCTGGTGGCCTGCGCATATGATTTTGGAATATGGTTATTATTTTCTACTTTAGAAGAAGTGGAAGGAAGAGGGTGGCTCTTTTTACATTGTCATTATCAGTATTATAAACTAGGTTTATATTAATTTTGTCATGTAAAAAATTACTTTTTGAACTGGGTTTTTTTCGACGTTGTAACTCTTCGAAGATGGTGCATCCTTTGTAATTGGCTGGATCAATTCCGGAGCACAGGGTGCGTTTGGCTGGAAGTTCACGAGGTTTGAGGCAGTCCGATGAGGAGTGTAGGCCACCGAATTGAACACAGCGGGCAGGGTAGCCGCAGTATACTCGAGTATGGCCATAATCTTGACATTTTAGGCATTGTGGAATTGTGTGATGTTAGTACGGTTCTTCTACCTTAATTTTTGTGTATAGGAGTGAAGTTAATTTGAATATTTCTGTAGATTTTTCAGATTGAGGTAAGCCAACAAAAAATAACGGAAGTGGCAGTTTGGTATTTTTAAGAAGTACCTGAGTTACTTGTTGTACTTCGAATGAAAGATCTATAAGTTCTTCTTTGATTTCATCGACTGTGGTTGATGGGTGAATATTTCAGCTTGTATAATATTAATTTTGTATTTTTAGTTGGTCTGTTGATGATTTACAATAAAAATTTTCTTTGCCAATAAGTTGACATAGATCAGTGCACAATCTGTTATACTCAGTAATCCCTCTCATAAAGATTGGGAGTGGTGGTTTGGATGAAGTTTCGTCATGTGTGGGTATTTATTTTTCGTTCTGAGTGGGTATCGAAAATACCTCTTCATCGTCGTTTGGCGATAAGAGTTGGTATCGGTTTGTTGTGATAAAATGTGGTTTGCGTATATTTGTATTCATTGTTTGAGATGTTGGAGATGAATCGGATGTATCAGTAGTGAAAGATAAGTTCCTCTTGATTGCTTTAGAGTATTTAATTTCCCAATTTCCCAATGGCTTTGGCCAGACGACCATCGGATAAGCGATACGGCATCCGTCACGAGTTGGGCGTTAATTAAATTTATTTTGCGAATTAGAGTCAGAATTATAACTATAACGATACTCGATTAGATAAGCGAAACTCAACACGCGGCAAAGGTGTGAACTGAACGACGGCCAGCGCAGAACAAATATATAACATGATTTAAATAAGTAGTGTGATTTTTTTTTTTTGAATATCTATATTCAATATTCCGATTTTCTATAAAAAAAAAACTGTTAGTTATAATCTAATATAATAAAATATTTACCTAAAATTACGTGTTTGTAATGTTTAATTCTATGCACGGCTCATTAGAAGACATATAAGTATGAATATGTTATATCTAAGAACTATATTTCAAATAAAGTTCTAATGATTTTTCTACCCCAATTATTATGATTCGAAATTTATATTCTACCGAAATCCATGAAAATTCATTGCATACATTCCAAATAAATCACTTGATTTTCCACTTTAATCATAACATTTGATGAATATGTTATAATTATTAAACATATTATACATTTATTTATTATTATTGATTATTCTCTGTCTATTATAGTATTACGTAAGTTGATTTAATTTTAAATAATTATCCAGCGCGACGGTAGTGGCGCGAAGCTAAGTAAAAAAAAAAAGCGAAGCGGTCACTACCGTAGTACATTACATGAGCCAGAGTTTGCCCATTGAATGTGTGTAAATTTGCTCGTTTTCTTTAGCCAGGGCTACAGACCTAATGAATGAACGGATTGGTCTGTTTGTGGTATCAATAGATCGGGCATGATTTGTAGATTATACCTTTGTAATTTTCGAAAAAATTGGTTGAATAATAACGAATATATTAGCAAAAAGTCAAGTATTTTTGAAGCAAAAAGATATTGTGCCCGACCGTTTTTAGTTATTACGTTTCACGCAGCAGCGCACGAGACCGTATTACCCCCTCTATTCCGTATACGTTTTCGTCGCGGTCGTACACTGGGCAACGGTTGCGACTTGCGGACTTCCGTTGCCCGCGTCTTTGCTTATCGTATTCGTAATTTCAGTTATCGACATTCATCAAATAAAAAATTTTAAATTAAATTTATTTTGTCATGACATTCATATTTTTGGCGACGTTCGGTGTAGATGCGTATAGCCGCCGCCGCGCCGGTGGAAAAACTACGTTTTATTTGTTATCTCATTTTATTTGTTGTAGTTGTAGTAGGCCGTACTACCAGCTATACTACTATATTAATTATTTATATTATAATTTGTGATTCTTTATTTCTAAAATGGTTTCTAAAACATATAAACAGAAGTTACGAAAAAGGAGAAATTATTGAGAAAAAAAAACGACAAACACAATGTGTATGGATGAATGTTTAATAAAGATAATAAATAAATGGCTACGATGTAATTATACTGCAATACATTTTGAACGATGGCTTCGAGGGGGTAAAAATGTACATATTATAATAATGGAAAAAAAAGATTGAATATGATTTTTAAAAAAAAAATTAGAGTATATTAAATAAACAAATATAATAATAAAATAAATTAATAAAAACATAAAAAATTACATATTACATGCCAGTACATAAAAATATGTTATAAAAAAACTACTGATATCCCAACAAAAACACTTCGTCGACTCCGTGTAAAAAATTGCTAAGTAAAAAAAAACTAGTCGTCTATAAGACTTCAGCATTATAAATATGTGATATCATAAATAAATGCTAAGTTAACTTCAATTTGAAAAAAACTAGTAATTTGTATTATAAATTACTAGTTTAAGTAAATTAAATTTTAAATTAATTGATTCTATCTCAATCATATATTTACTTGGCTAGAATTTATATATTTCGAAAAATAAACATGTATATTCATAACAGGACTACTTAAAAAATTTCCTTGACAAATGATACTAAATTTTTTTTATAAAAAAGTCTTAGTTATTGATTTATAAAGAAAATAAATTCTAGCCTAGTAAATATATGATTGAGATAATGAGATAGAATCAATTAATTTAAAATTTAATTTACTTAGCATTTATTCTTGATATCACAGCTTTATAATGTTTAAGTATTATAAATTACTAGTTTTTTTCAAATTGAAGTTAACTTAGCATTTATTTATGATATCACATATTTATAATGCTGAAGTCTTATAGATGACTAGTTTTTTTTTACTTAGCAATTTTTTACACGGAGTCGACGAAGTGTTTTTGTTGGGATTTAATTTTACACGATTTATAATATGAATCTTAAATATGTTTAAAGTTTAATCTTATGTTTATATTAGATCCAACATGATTTATATAAGTGGTGTGATTTTTTTTTTAATGTCTGCATTCAATTTTCCGAGTTCCTAAAAAAAAAGCTGTTAGTTATAATCTATTATAATTAAATATTAACCTTAAATTACGGTTTTATAATGTTGGTTTCTATTCATGGCCTGATAGTAGACATATAATTATGAATATGTTATAACTATGAACTCTATTTCAAATTAAGTTCAAATTATTTTTCAACCCTAATTATTATGTTTCGAAATTTATATTCTACCAAAAAACTTAAAATTTGATTGCAAACATTTCAAATAAATCACTTGATTTTCCATTTTAATCATAACATTTGAGGAGTATGTTATAATTATAAAATATATAATACACTTATTTATTATTATCGGGTATTCTCTGTCTATTATAGAGCGACGTAAGTTGATTTAATTTTAAATAATTATTTAATTTTACACGATTTATAGTATGCATCTTAAATATGTTTAAAATTTAATATTATGTTTATATTATATCCAACATGATTTAAAGAAGTAGTGCGTGATTTATTTTTTTTTTAATATCTGTATTCAATTTTTCGAGTTTCTATAAAAAAAAAAAACTTTTAGTTATATTCTATTATAATAAAATATTCACCTTAAATTACGGGTTTATAATGTTTAATTCTATGCATGACCTGATAGTATACATATAAGTATGAATATTATGGTATAACTAAGAACTCTATTTTAAATTAAGTTCAAATGATTTTTCTACCCTAATAACTATGTTTTGAAATTTATATTCTACTGAAAAACTTGAAAATTCATTGCAAACATGTCAAATTAATCACATGATTTTCCACTTTCATCATAACATTTGATGAATATTTCATAATTATAAAATATATTTTACACTTATTAGTTATTATCGGATATCCTCTGTCTATTAGGTGATGGTAAGTTGATTAAATTTTAAATTATTATTAAATTTTGCACGGTTTATAATATGCATCTTAATTATGTTTAAAGTTAAATCTTATGGTTATACTATATCCAACATGATTTAAATTAGTGGTGTGATTTTTTTTTGATGTCTGCATTCAATTTTCCGGGTTCCTTAAAAAAAGCTGTTAGTTGTAAATCTATTATAATTGAATATTAACCTTAAATTACGGGGTTATAATGTTTAATGCTATGCATGGCCTGAACATGGCAAGACTTGAAAATTCATTGCAAACATTTCTAATAAACCATTTGATCTTCAACTTTAATCATAACATTTGATGAGTATGTTATAATTATAAAATATATAATACACTTATTAATTATTATCGGATATTCTCTGACTATTAGATAGAAGTAAGTTGGTTTAATTTTAAATTATTATTTAATTTTACACGATTCATAATATGGATCTTAAATATGTTTAAAGTTTAATCTTATGTTTATATTATATCCAACATGATCCAAATAAGTAGTTTGATTTTTTTTTAATGTCTCCATTCAATTGTCCGAGTTCCTAAAAAAAAAAAAATGCTGTTAGTTATAATCTATTTTAATAAATTATTAACCTTAAATTACGGTTTTATAATGTTTAATTCTATTTATGGCCTGTAGTAAACATATAATTATGAATATGTTTTAACTATGAACTCTATTTCTAATTAAGTTCAAATTATTTTTTATCCCTAATAATTATGTTTTGAAATTTATATTCTACCTAAAAACTTGAATTCCTTGCGTATAAGTGTAATTATGCATGAAATGCCTACATAATTAAGGAGACCTCCTTATTATAATAAGCACAAACATCGAAAAATAAGTAGGTTTGGTTAGGTTAGAATGTCAGTAGTAAATTATTAAAGAATGACTCATTTTGAGTCGTTTTGCTGGCTCCCCCAATAAAGATTCCTTGTAGTTTATTAGGAGTTGTAACATAAAATATGATCAATGAACACATATCAGCACCATCGAAATCTTAAGTAGTTAGAATTTTTATTTTAGAGGTGGGATATTAGGAAATTGCATTTTTTTTAAATTATTATTTTGTAAACTAAGTGCAACCAACCGGTACTACAGCTGTTGAAATCTGTTACTGTTACAGTCAGGTATGGAAAAGAACCCATATCTCTATATGTTATAGTGGCCATTGATGTTTATCTTCTAATTGAATATGAGTTTTAGTAAAACAAATACTATTATGAACTAAGTATTTTAAATTTGTTCATATTTGATTATGACTCGATTACCACTGACCACCAGACTCGTTTGCCACTGGACGTCAAAGTGTTTAATAAAAGTGCTTATAATTAATTTGTTCGTTTATTAGTGTACTTCGGTGATCGGCGTATACGATATACGTATACCGTAAACCTAAATTTAAATCTTGCGTTTGCTTGACTTCCATCGTTTGATCGTTGTAAAATTCTACGAAATTAAATGTTTTTTAGATGGTTATATTAGGTCATCCATATAATATATTTCTTGGTAGATTGTGAATCATAAGCTACCTGTATTATGATTTATAAAATAATATGTTTATTATTTTCTTTCTAGAACCTCAAGATGAAGTAGATTGTAAGTGAATATTGTGGTATTTTTTTTAAATTTTAATTCTGAAATTCAATTTATGTGATTGGTGTCTCATAACTTTTGTAAAGATTACCACCCTCAAATGTTTATTTACTTGTTGTATACTACAGTAGTTATGAACCCATTCAGTTAGGTTATTCATCTTATTAACAATTTTTTACTCTGGATTCATTAACTATAAAAAAACTATGTTTAGTTTGATTTCAAATAAATCAATTAACTTTATATTTTAAAAGCGTTTATATGTTTTAATCAATCCGTATCTAAGATATTACGGTAGGTCAACTAATAATATCCCATAAATAACAAATAATTCTTTTTTTCTTTTTTATAGATTATAGGTGTTGAGCGGAATAGATAAAGAAACACTACACGTTTAGAACGATAACACACTTTATTTAATTAATTTTTACACGTGTGGCATTGACGACGGTCAGGCAAAAGCTGCTGTCGTCGGTCGCCGTTGCTGGCCGGGCCGGTGGCTCGTGCCGCCGGCGGCGGGCAGACCGGTTGTCAGTCGCGATCTCGCGGACGTTGATGGAGACGCCCCGGTCGTTGCGATAACCTAACCTAACCTAACGAAATACTCCCCCCCGAGTTCGCGAGACGCATCCAAGCTACTGGCCTATTCCGGGTCGGACTGTGGGGCCAAAGCCGTCACCTCCATGGCCCCGATCCATCGCTCCACCACGGCCAGCTGTCGCTACTGGGAGGTGCCTGGTGGAGTTACCGGATGCAGCGTGGCTGCCGGCGGGGTCGGCTGCTGCACCGGTGGCTCTGCTGGCTCTGGGTGCGGAGCTGGTGGTTTGCGGCTGGAACCGTCCCCGTCTGTCCCGCACATCATGGCGTTGGTACGCCGGCATCTCGGCGGGATGGCACCCTCCCCGGAGGTCTAGCGCGTTCTGCCATCTGAAACAAGCTATATGATTAGTTAGTGTTCTCTGACGGTCCTTCAGTTCGCTTCATCGCTGAGACATGAAACTTAGTAGGGTGTTTACCCTCCGTCAAGAACACTCCGTTTCCTAGTGGTTTACCCAACTTAACCGGACCTAACCATTTCGGGGTGAACCCCGCGTGAAACTGCTTCTTCGCACTTGACTGTGAATAGCGCGTCCATATAAAGCGCTTATAATACACCCAATCCCCTTGACATTGAAGACATGGTCTTCCCGGGGATTCTGAGGGTATATGCAAGTGCAGCCGTATGTGCAATGCACCCTATTTTCCCCGTAAGAACTACCATCATGCTCCGTCTATGAGTAGGACTAGTATCTACCTTGTTCATTAGCATCTTATTTATACTTGAATATTAAGAAAATATACTCAGCTTATTAAAATAAGCTCTGTAGGATTCAAATAGATATGGAGATTTAACTAGAATGTTTCATAAATGATGAATAAATTGTTAAATTTATTGAATATATTAAATTCTAAATAGTTACTGATGTATATTATGTAGAATTGGAAATTGTCACAATTTTTATTATTACAGATCTAGGAAATGAATACCTTAAGTTTATAAAAAGTATGTACCATTTGTGAAATAATAATCTGGTGTTAGAATGATGTTTTAATTTTTCTTATATAATACAATATATAGTATATACACGATAATATATAAAGAAGTATGGGAGTGTAGTGGCCGGGCGGATTAAGGCGTCGGTTGCAATGCGCACCGTCGCCGATTCGAATCCCGGTCATGGGCGGCATCGTTTTCCAGACAGTTCACGCTGTCTGGAAAAAGAGGCTAACGTCCCCAATCCGGGCATTGCAGAAACCTACGGTTGCCCATTTGAAATTCTGCCAAAAACATTCACGAGTTCCAAACCAACAGTTCCACATTCTAATGACTCTTGCTTTCAAAGACTCAACCCCCCCCCCCCCTTAAAAAAAAAAAATTAAATAAAAAAGTAATAACAAATTTTGATAAGTTTAGTTCAAGTTATCAATAGAAAGCGTCAATCCAGTAAAAACTGTGCCGGGATGGGCCATACCTTGCAATTATTGAAATAAAAGTGTAATGTTTTAACATAAAAGAAAAAAAAAGAGAAAAATCTTCTCAGTTTTTACAGCTCAATTAAATGTATTAAATTTAACAGGTTACCCAGTGGGATATAATATACTGATTACCAAATCCAAAGTGTTATATGATATGCATAATATATTTTTTTCTTTTTTCAATTGTTTTTTCATAAAATAAATCTGTCTTGATAAAATGTGTTGACAGGATTTAACAAAATCAGGTCATAAAATATATTTTATAATTATTAATAATTACATTTTTTTAGATAATGCTGGTACGTATTATTTATTTATTTTATTTTGTGAAATGTATGTTGTTTGTTTTATGATTTTTATTCTTAAAAAATGTTACATTATAAGAAGTGTATCAGTAGGTATCCATTACAAGATCCAAGGAACTAACATTATTAACATCTAAGTGAGCATCGGGCTTCCATCAAACGCAACTAAAAACAAATTTTGCTGGAGTGGGTTGGACTAATAGTATAATTTGAAAAATATTTTAGTGTAATATACTATTAGATATTTCTTATATAGTTATATGGTTTAATAATTAATATTAAATATTAAACGTGTAGATGTAAGTGATCTGAATCATAAATACATTATTCCAAAGAATATAACAGAATAATAAAATAATTTTGAAAAATTCCAAAACCCTATTTAATCTGTGTCTTATTTTTTTAAATTTAATTCGAGTGCTTAAATGTCAGCGTAAATATTTGATTTTAAATAATTTATCTAATAATTAAACGACTATAAATGACTAACCTATAGGTTAGTTTTCTTTTTAATCGTATCGAATGATTCACATTTTTTTTTTAAAAGAATTTTCAAATTTTCCTAAGTCAATCTCTGACGGCTGTAGCATTAAGTGAACATCAGTTTGTTATTTTTCTTCTCAGCTTAACGGTACATTAAGGACCATTGATGCCTTCAATAGGTCTCTCCATCTCTCTATATTGTAAGTCGACTCATATGTCACATTCTGACTTTCAAATCCTTGGCAACTACATCGATCCACCGGGTCCTGGATGTTCTTAGGGGTCTTTTTTTGTCCATTTTCTCCACGAGTACTTATTTTATTAGTTGACCATCCGCTCTCCAAGTGTGTCCAAACAATTCTAGTCTTTTATTCCTGATAAAGCAATCGAATTTTGAGAGACGTCAGTCACCGTGTCGGATTCTCGATCAACGTAACCCACCTCAGTCACTTTTGAGAGCCGACCGTTCCCGGTTCCAACTCACGGCAGCAGTCCCTATTGACAGCTAGACTCTGCCTGTGATCGACCCCGTTCCCTCAACTGTTAATCTCTCGAACTATATTTTAACTTACTTTGTAAATGGGACGGTGCCTTTGGCCCGTTGTGGAATTACGCCGAACGCTACAGTTCACCTTCCGGCCTCCCTGTCGATCCTAGTGTACTCACCACACATTGTACTTAAATGAAAACGTCTACAGAGATAAACAAATGAAATGATTACCAGAAAGTCAATATTATCGTTTCAAAATACGATACAGGCTTAAGAGCAACTGTTTCAAAGTATAAACGAAAATGTATTACATTTTTAGAGGAGTTTACAATTTGAGCGAAGGGCATAATGTGTATATTTATACCTACAAAGTTTTCCGTTATGAAAATAATAGGTGGTGATACATACAATCTTAAGAAACCTAACATAGTTAACATTAATGTGTCAGAGTGAATATTCTCGAGTCCAGAAATGTGTAGTTATACCTAAATATTGCAAGTGGCAGGAGTACACAAGGATTAAATGATAGGTACTTCTTTACAGTGGGTACGATTAAAAAACCACCAAGATTGGCATCATGATCAGCCATGGGGGTGTTCATGTTTTATATAAATTATGAAAATATTTCCAATGAACGTAGTATGACTATTTTCAAAATATATTATGAGAATTAATTACCAAACCTGTTATAATACCTAAATATAAAATGCCACCAAAATAAATAAAAATAAAAATACATTATATTGACAATCATTTTTATGATTTCATTTATCGTGCCCACGGCCCTTACAATAAGTAATTAAGTTACATTTTAAATTACTGTTCAGTAATAGTATTTAATTTCTATAATAGAATATGAATACAATTTAAGTTATATTATTTAATGTCAGTCTTCAGTGTAATATTAAATTTTTAATAATTTCTTTATCCTTTAAACTGCCTAACATGTCTAATATCAATTTTCGTCATACTCATACCACACCCCACGGTCCTCGGGCCAAATTTTTCATCTATTCCTATTAGGCTATGTTTTATAATAAACCAGCCTAATGTCCCGTGTAAAGAATAATAAACAAGTATTTTTGGTATTACCATATGGCTACGGTTGCGTTGACCAGGCTTAGGCAAGCGAGCCAGCGCAGTGATTACTGCAAATGTTGACTAGTAGGAAAATTTAGTCCTAGACAGAGTTGCCAACCAGTGGCTTAGCCAGGGGGTTTTGGGTGTTATAACCCTCCCCTTCATCCGTATTTATATAAAAAATATAATGTTTATAATATAGGAATAGGTACAATCATTTGGTCGTGGTAAAATGTATTCTGTTATGCCGTATTCACACACCACCACGGTTTAAAATAAACTTTATCTTAAATAGTGCATACAGTGTCGTATTACTGCACTCGTGCAGATAATATTTACACTACGCCATCATATTGTTTAATTTACGTTATCGACTGCACTGATGATAATAATCATTATCATATTTAAAAACTAAACGTTTATTTTAATTTATTTAAACAATTTATGAGTACATTTCAGGAAGTGTGAAAACATCCACAAGTTAAATTTTATTACAAATCCCCCCCCCTCTAAAAAAAATCTTGGCTACGCAACTGTTGCCAACTATCCAGTTAAAAAAAATCGGGACTTTTTTCCAACAAGAGAACATTTTTTTCATGTTTTAATATATTATAAAGGCAATCATTTCTGGCATAACATATTATAATATAAGATATAAGTGCATAATAATATAATATTTTAGACGGAATTTTTAATAATAAAAAAAGTATTATACATTTTAAATTATTCATTTTTCTATTGTATTTTTTCTGGATCTCCATGGAATTCAAAAAAGCTGCATCATCATACACTAAGTTCACAAAATCAGTACAGGAACTATTTGTGGAAGGCAATAAATTTAGTATTATCATTAATTCGTTTTTTATTAAGCCCATTAAACAACGATTTCTAACATTTGTCTATTTTAGTTTCATCATCGAAAAAACCCTCTCTACATGAGAATTAGATGATAGAATACTTATTCCTAGTCTGATCAATTTCCCGGAAATTTGATTTTCCCCCGGGTGTGGCTGGGGTAACGTTACAAGAGGGCATTATATAAAATAATATAAGTAATAAAATACATATACCTACCTAAAAGCCTTTCTAATATTTTAATATTTTTAGAGTGGGCAACGATTGGGTTTAAGGAAGGCAATGCTCCCTCTGCCGGCTGTTGGTGACACTAAAAGTAACCCCTCTTTACCACGACCCACTACTGCTACCCTACCAGTCTGCGATTTTTTTCCGTTTATTCGGACTTTTTTTTGGACATTTTTTTCCTCGGACTTTTTTAATATCTAGATATTAGGAAAAAAAGTCCCAAAAAAAATTATTTAAAAATAATATTATTTATTAAATTAGTATACATAATTATTAATAATTATGCATTAACTATCATCATAATTTTAAAAATACTTATATATTAAATTGACATAATTATATAAATTTAATTACATTGCTTGTGTTCGCGCCGGGAACGTATCAATAATAGTCCGTGCGCCCGGTCACTATGTTACTTCGTACGCTACACACCGACCGACCTATGTATATTAATATTATGTGTATGTATAACACTCAACAGAAGGTGGACAGGGTCACCGAGCAAATCCTGTGAGTGCTAGTGTGAAGGTGGTGTGTGTAGGTGTGTATGTATGTGTGTGGATACTTAAACTAATAATAAAATGGTAACACGATTGTTGGTAAAAATCAGTTGCTGTATTGTACACAAATTTCATAATTCATAAATAATATAAAAAATCACAGCAACCAAAGGTTATAAAATTATAGTAATATGGCCCTCTTGGCCCAACAGAATAATATGAAATCTACGGCCCTACTGGCCCAACATATAAAAATATAATAAATATAAAGGTTGCGGTCCTTCTGGCCCGGCCGAATATAATATATATACAAATAATATAGTTAGCTCAATAGTATAAATTTATAATACGATAATAACTTATAAGTGGCCCTCCTGGTCCAACAAAGTATAATAAGTGCTGCTATATGAGCTGGTACAATTTATAAATATAATAATTATATGGCCTTTATGGCACGATAATAATTTAGGTATAAAACAAAAAATATAATACCAATAATAATAAAATACTCACAGATCTGACGGTACTCGGCTGGCCAGCTGCTACCTATCGTAGTTGGAGCTAATGATAATAACACACACTATATCGATGGTAATAATAATAATAATAATAAAATAATATGCATTGGCGATATGCGCCTTACAACAAATAAATAAGTAAAACAAAAAAAAGAGGGTGGTGATTAGCGCCGCACAAAATAATATAAATTTGGCGATTTGCACCCGTACTCAAATACAACAAATAAGTGGCGATTCGCGCCCACAATAAATATTAATAATTGTGGCAATATGTGCCTACAAAATCTTAAAATTATTATAATATTAATTATACGACACCGCTATGCATCGGTTGTGCGAGAGATACGACTCGTTTGGTTGGGCGGCCGTGCTAACTAATACCGTTCCAGCGAGACGGCGGCAATCGATATCGGTTCGCGGATAATCTGCATAATATTATATAAGTATTTAACTCACAATACACAGCTGATACAATTAAACAAAAATAAAACAATAAAACAAAGATATTAAAATGTGTGTGTGTGAGTGTGCGACGGTGTGGACGGACTTTTATGACGCTACCGCCAGCGCGAATAGCTTGAGAAAAATTATCAAAAAAATATTTATTATTATTACAAGCTGAACTCTTGCACTTCGTAGTCGTTAAAAATCCTATCTTATATTTCTCAAACTGTGTGTTAAATTCCTTACCTGTTATTATGCAAGCAATACATTTTTATACATATAGATACATAACAGTTAAATGTTAAAATATACTGTAGTGTGATAAGTGATAGCCCTGCCTGCTCGTGCCGCCGAGGCGACGATTAGTTATTAGTGATTAGTCACTATAGACTGATTAGTCAGTCTTGTGCCGTCTTATGTCGTGTGCGTGTGTCAGCGGAGTGTCCGGACTGCACACGCTCACGGGCACTAATTAGTTTTTGTCTTATAATATATTATTACGTTGTTTATTACTACTGTTTACTTATTCATTGTTATGTAAATGTTAATATTATTAAAATATAAAATATATATATATATATATATATATATAATCGTGTCAAGTTTGTAGTAACGGCCGTCTATGCGTGGCCCTACAGTTCAGAAGTGAGATTAACCTAACCTAACGCCCTCAAAGTAATTGTGTATTGTCATTATCGCGAAATTAGTCGTCGAGTCGTTCGGTTTGTGTCGCATATTTTGTTTTGCCTAACTTAGTAACTTCTATTGATTCAAAATGGATGACGGTCAAACGGGTCAGAAGGACGTCGAAAACCACGAGGTTTGGTCGTCTAGCCGTTTACGAAGCGGGTCGCAGCAGGCTACAGTGCAGCCACCATTGCAGCCCCAAGTGTCTATGGAGCAGCTTTGTTCGCAGTCAATAACAAACATGTTACCACCAAATACTAACCAGTCGTCCGGGAGTGTAACCACTACCAGTGATAGTGGAATGCGAGATGCATTGACAGCGCTAATAGAGCAGAACCGATTGTTGTTATCACGGATATTGCGTAATGAAGACAATAACAATGATAACATACGTGCGCAGTCAACACGTTCGCCGTCAACTTCTAATAACGGTTACTACGTCATGCCAGACTTTAATAATTCGATTAGTACTTTTTCTGGACGTGAATCTAATACGGATGCGAGAGCATGGTTGAAATCCGTTGAAGGTGTGGCAAAATTGCATAATTGGCCAGATAGTTTCAAACTAGAAATAGTACGTACAAAATTGGATGGTCCGTCAAAAAATTGGTACGTTGGTCGTACATTTTCAAGTTGGGGTAGTTTTGTTGACCAGTTTAATAATACATTTGTGGGAAACGAGTTGTGCACAGTTGATCGCGTAAGAATTATGTCGAACCGCGTTCAAACCAAGGGCGAGTGCGTCATAGAGTATTTTCACCACAAAGCACGCCTCTGCCGTGAAATCTCGTTACCGTTTAACGAAACTAAACAACAGATAGTTGAAGGTGTTTATTCTCACGATTTATGTAACTATTTGATAGCGCGCACACATTTAAGTGAAGACGAATTATTAGCTGATATTAATTCTTACAATAATCTGAAAAATGCCAGGATCAATCGAATCCGATCGACCGAGCCTGCTAAAACAACTCAAAGTTATACCGGCAATCGAAAAGCCAGTTCTGACAACCGCGATAGAGATCGGAATACGGTACAACGATCCACTATTGATACAAGAATGAAGCCGTCAAGGGATACGTCGAGTGTCAAGTGCTATAGCTGTGGAAAGATCGGGCATCTGGCGTCTTCGTGTCCAACGAGAACCTGTCATAGCTGTCATTCAACGGGTCATTCGGCGCGGAACTGTCCAGGTCGCCAAGGTGAGCGTCAAGACAACAACGGTGGTGAGCATGTCTCTGTTTTGGAACGGTCCCCCACACATATTGTACCCCCATATATGTTAAATGTTAGCATTAAGTTTCCCAATAGTGAGTCTATCGATGTACAAGCATTAGTAGATACGGGTAGTCCTGTTAGTCTAATTAAATCGACTGTTGTCCCATACGTGTCTGGGGTCGTGCCTCCAAAATCGGATTTAGTAGGTATTAATGGTTCTAAACTAAATATAGTAGACCAGTTTGATGCGAATATTTTTCATAGTGAACTTGATGTCCCGATTAATTTATGTTTTCACGTGGTGCCCGGCAATGCCATGAGAAATGATTGCCTATTGGGTCGTAATTTTTTATCTCACCCTAGAGTAAATTTAAACGTGTCAGATGGTCATTTTGAAGTAAGCTTTAAAAAAGTTGATAATAATATATCGTTTGCCGAAATTTTATCTGTTAATTACACTGATTATAAAAGAGATGATGCTGATATTAATTTGAATGTTGAGGATACTCTGCCGGATGATATTAAACAAAAAGTTAAAAAAATATATGTAGAGTCCTATGTTAACCATGAAAGTGTCATTAGTACAGCTGATGACTATCGTCCTGAGATACGCATCATATTAAAAAATGATAAACAGTTTTATTTTCGCCCCCGGCGTTTGTCTTTTTTCGAAAAAGACTGCCTACAAAAAATGTTAGATAACATGTTGACCAAAGGGATTATTCAACGTAGTAGTTCCGAATACAGTAGCCCCATAGTACTGGTTAAGAAAAAGAATGGAGATTTTAGGATGTGTGTTGATTACCGCGAGTTAAATAAATATGTTGTGAAAGACCGATACCCGCTGCCGTTAATAGACGATAATTTAGATTTATTACGCGGAAAAAAATATTTTACATGCTTGGACCTAAAGGATGGGTTTCATCATATATATGTTGCAGACGATTCGATTAAGTTTACATCTTTTACGACACCATTAGGGCAGTTCGAGTTTTTAAAAATGCCGTTTGGGTTAGCTAATGGGCCTTCGTGTTTTAGCCGGTTTATTCAAAATGTTTTCGACGAATTTATTCGTAAAAATGAGGTGATCGTATATTTTGACGATATTATGCTAGCCACAGAAACTATTGAAGGGCATTTAGAGCTCCTGTCTAGAGTATTAAAAGTAATGAAAAATAAACAGTTAGAGATCCGTCTAGACAAAAGTCAATTTTTGAAATGTGAGGTAATTTACTTAGGTTATTGTGTAAATCAGTACGGTATTCAACCGAATCCTAAAAACGTCTCAATAATTGAAAACTACCCTGTACCACAAAATAATAAAGAACTCCAAAGTTTCATTGGTTTATCGTCTTATTTTCGACGATTCATTCCGAATTTTGCAATTATTGCTAAACCACTTTATAGCTTGCTCAAAAAAGATATTCCATACGAGTTTGGAGAGGAGCAAATGAGGTCGTTCGATTCTATTAAATCAAAACTCGGGGAACAACCGTTATTAGCCATTTATAATCCCAATGCAATAACAGAGCTTCACTGTGATGCTAGTAGCCATGGATATGGTTCAATTTTGTTTCAGAAGCAACCCGATAATCATTTCCATCCGATTTTTTATTATAGTCATAGGACTACTGAGTCCGAATCGCGTTACCATAGTTATGAGCTAGAAATGTTAGCTATTATAAATTCTATTAAGCGTTTCCGCGTATATTTACAAGGTATAAAATTTAAGATAGTAACCGATTGTAATAGTGTTGCACTGACGCTAAAAAAAAAAGATATAAACCCTCGAATCGCTAGGTGGGCCATGTTTTTGCAAAATTTTTTGTATGAGATAGAGCATAGGTCCGGGTCGCAAATGCAGCACGTTGACGCGTTAAGTCGTTGTAAGCATATTTTAGTAATAGAAGGTTGTACATTTAATCAGGCCCTTGCTATTAAACAACAAACTGACCCCGAAATTAGTTCTATTTCCAGAGAACTAGAACGCTCAGAACACCCACAGTTTGAATTACGTAACGGGTTAGTATATCGAAAAAATAATGATAGATTACTATTTTACGTACCGACTAGCATGCGTGACCAAGTAATCCGTTCCTGTCATGACGACATGTGTCACGTAGGAACAAATAAAACTATTGAGTTAATTAAACAAATTTACTGGTTTCCGAAA
The DNA here is from genome assembly GCF_037042655.1 of Diuraphis noxia. NCBI lineage: Eukaryota > Metazoa > Arthropoda > Insecta > Hemiptera > Aphididae > Diuraphis > Diuraphis noxia. The sequence goes on from NW_028301713.1 coordinate 15,735,308, forward strand.
TTAAGTGATCACGTTAAGACATATATTAGCAACTGTCTCAAATGTATTATATTTTCGCCTAAAAACGGTAAGGACGAAGGGTTATTAAATTTAATCGACAAGGGAGACAAACCATTTCAGACAATTCATATTGACCATTATGGTCCGTTAAACCAAAATTTTGGTCGTTTCAGACACATTTTGGTTGTGGTGGACGCATTTAGTAAGTTTTTAAATTTGTATCCAGTCCGCACAGTTGCCGCTAAAGAATCATGTTTACGATTAACACAATACTTTTTACACTATAGTAAACCGATCAAAATAATATCGGACCGTGGGTCATGTTTTCGTTCTGACGTGTTTAAAGAGTTTTGCGAGCGATATGATATTAAACATATAAAAACAGCAGTAGGTACGCCGTCGGCAAACGGACAGGTAGAACGATACAACAGAGGGTTAACGGTTATGTTATCAAAACTTATGCACGAGCATAGTCAAAATTGGAATGAATATTTGTATCAAATACAGTTTGCTGTAAATAATACTTTTAATAGATCGATACAAAATACACCTAGTAAATTATTATTTGGTATTGATCAAATAGGAGAGCCAACAGATTATGTTAGATTATACTTACAAGCGCTTAATGAAACTGAAAATGATCAACGTAATTTTGATAAAATTAGGCAAAATGCTCAGGAAAACATACGCATAGGACAACTAAATAATAAGGCTTACTATGATTCGACTAAACGACCGGCCATGCAGTACTCTGTCGGCGAGTATGTCATGATTAAAAATGTTGACACTACCCCAAATATTTGTAAAAAATTATTGCCTAAATTCAAAGGTCCATATAAGATAGATAAGGTCCTTCCCAATGACCGATATATTGTTTCTGATATTGAAGGGCACCAGGTGACCCAAATACCTTTGAATACAGTCGTGGCCGCGAGAGACATAAAACATTGGGTTAAACAGTATTAATTTTTTTTTTTTTTTTTGATTTTGTATGTTAAAATTTTTTTAAGTATTACCTACTAGGTACTATCAGTGAGTGTTCGCTTATTATTATTATTATTTAATTTTTATTGTTCTTATTTTATTTTCATTGTATACATGATATTATACTTGATCTGTTATTTTTTTTTAAATTATTATGTTGTGTTATACGGATCGAGGACGATCCGAACGTCAGGATGGCCGAGCTGTAGTGTGATAAGTGATAGCCCTGCCTGCTCGTGCCGCCGAGGCGACGATTAGTTATTAGTGATTAGTCACTATAGACTGATTAGTCAGTCTTGTGCCGTCTTGTGTCGTGTGCGTGTGTCAGCGGAGTGTCCGGACTGCACACGCTCACGGGCACTAATTAGTTTTTGTCTTATAATATATTATTACGTTGTTTATAACTACTGTTTACTTATTCATTGTTATGTAAATGTTAATATTATTAAAATATAAAATATATATATATATATATATATATATAATCGTGTCAAGTTTGTAGTAACGGCCGTCTATGCGTGGCCCTACAATACTAAGTAATAATTTTACAACGATATTCAATTTAGTTTACCATTATGTAATTTTATTCGATTTATCGAGAAAAGTCTGGCAATTCGATTATTCAATTGAATGGAATTTATTAAGGTGCATTTGGAAACACAATATTTTTTGTTCTACATGGTGTGTAGGTACACGTATACATTTTTCTGACACGTAAGTTAATAAATAAAATTTTAAAAAAAATTTCATCGTAAATCTTAAAATTTCAGTTTGAGCACTTAGAGCACCTTCCGTATTTGGCATTTGTAGTAACGATCCAGCATGGTGATGAATTTTAACTTGCACTTTGAATGTTAACATGTAATTGTCGCACACTATATTCGTAGCCCCGAATGATGTCATTTGGAAACATGAATTGTATTTGTGGAGGTTTGCTAAGAAATGTTTCGATTTGCTCGTGCCGCCTGATAGCAACGTTGATAATGGTTCGGGTGGTTGATGTAATTCTGGTAATTTTACATTTCCACCAGCACAGCATATACCTGGTACCTCATTCTTAAATTTGAATGATCTACAATATATGCATAATTTATCCATTTTCCAATAATTACATTTGGATTAATGCTGTAATTATAAATAACATCGTAATGGAATGCATTGAGATTCAAATCTGTGTGAGTGATTCGTCCGTATCGAGCATGAAGTTGTCTGTCGGTTTCCAATTTTACATCTCGTTGATAAGTTGTTTCAGATGAACGGAATCGAGCTTGAAGTTCTCTGGCGGATTCCAATATTATATGTCTTTGCCCGATTGCTTCTGAAGCTCGTGTTGCCATTTTCTTTCGTGCTTGAGGCGTACAACTACTGATCGATCTTTTTTGGGAGGCGTAATTCAAGAGGTACAACTTTTTACGGACTATGAAGTGCACAGTTAGCAATAATAAATTCAGGATTATATGCTATAATAGCAACAATCACTAATAGCAACCATTTATAAATAAACTAAAAATGTCCATCCTAAATGTCAGAATGTCTGTTTGAGCACCTTCCGGGGTTGAGCCTATCACTTTTTAACTTATTCTACCTTCTGCTTACAGGTCTAATATTATATCTCTGTACCAAATTTCATCGCGATCGGTTCAGTCGTTTTGGAATTCATAAAGGAGTAACAAACAGACAGAAATCCGTTTATATAATAGTATTCGATTTCTAAAAATCAGTAACCAATAGTAACTATATGTCATACAATAAGTTTACCATATGTTTCCATTTTATATAAGAACAACTCATCCTCTTTGGATCTGAAACCTATAGAACCATAACAACTAAAAATATTTAGTATATTTTTTGGCCAAAAGATGGCGGCACTACTGTGATTGATTTTTTATGAACTTTATAATTTTTTTTTATTGACAAAAGTGGTACTAAAATCATCAGCAGAGTGTCGGGTTTCAGCTAAATTGGTTCAGTAATTTCTCGGTTAGCGCGGTCTAAGAAAAACCATTACAATTTTATATAATAGTATAGATATAGATAACCAGACCATTATTGATACTACTCCCAACTCCTTTTTCGTAAACAGTGTGATATATTTTGTAATATCAGTTCTACTGGTTCGTTATCTGCAGATCATTGACATAATATTTGAAGACGGTATTCCAAAGTATATTCATTCCTTTTAGATGTTAGCCCGATATTATTAAATTCAATTTTTGCGATATCGACACATATTTCCTATCGCATTTTATCAATTAGCTTCCATATCGTAGGATGGTTATGCCCCACCAAATGTTTGAATCTATTATTCCAGCTCTCGCAAATATCTTTGTTCGATGTTTCCCATTTAATGTCGATTCGTGCACGTTCCATATCTATGGAGAATATAACGCTTTAATTCGACGTAGTTTTTTAAGTTCTCCCGAACCAACTTTTTTGTACGTGCACGTGACGTATGAACAATCAAAGTACTCCAGTAACTCATTAGCTTCTGGCGGAACAACAGTTTTTTAATAGTTCATACCTTCATAAATTAAATAAATATGTAATACTTTTGAATCAGGAAAAAAATTAAGTTCAGCACATTTCTAGTATAAAATACTAAACATTTTTATGTAAGTACTTTTTGTTTTTCTTTCTAATAAACAATAAACAGCGGTCACAAATACGTCTCTTTTTTTTACTCTTATAACATATAGTTTTAAAAAATTTTCATGACTTAAAGAAAAGTTTCCACCACAAAACCAATTATTTTCATCAGTGATATATCGTAAACCATCATCCAAAGAAAAAATAATTACTCGTTCATCAGAATCAGGTCCACTATCGTACAATAAAAAGCGTTCATTTTTATATAATGTCCGATCTCCAGTTATACTTAGCTCTGATAGAGTTTGAAGTTTTTTTGGATACATTCGAACTTTACAATTACGCAACGTTCTTTTTACGGTGTTTGCTTTTGGCATGATTTTCAGAGCTTCTTTTGGCAAATTATTGACTACTTCCGCAAAAACTTGATAAGGTGTATTTGTTGACATTATAAATAAGTTTTTCATTTCTTCTTTTGCAATGTATAGGTAACATTACTAACCCCCACAGAGAACTGGCGCTAGATTCGGCCAGTGGACCCTTTTCGTGTCGCCGACTTTAATCAGTAATCTTGTTTAAAACGGCCTTAAGGTCTTTGTCAGTGCGTATCTTAAGTGGATAGTAAGGAGATTATGTGATCTATTTATATATGTATATATCACTATATAAATGATACTACCCCCTAACTCCAAGAAATAATATATGCGGTCTTTACTCCTAGTGGAGTGGGACCTAGTTGGAAACTGGATGACGCAAACGGACGGCATCGTGGGAAATTTGTGATCGCTTAAACCACGCAATTTTTTTAAACTTTATTATGAATCGAATCGATGACTGTGTGAGTCACAATCAACTGCGTGAGTAGGTAACTACTACGTCACTCCGGTCTCACTTATAATTTAAGTATTTAACCCTAATAAGTTCAAAAAAAAAAAATAATAAGATTTTCAAACATATATTGGGGGGGGGGGGGGGGGTTATCACCCTCTGGTAGAGTCCGGGGTATCATGATATTGTATTGAGCATCGTGTGTTTTCGTAAAATTTATCAAAATCGAGAAATTTAGTAGTATCCATACCTATAAATTGTATTTTATTCTATAATCTAAAAGTACCAAATACATTTTTAAATATCATTTGTTGGTTTATGATTGTTAAAAATGTCAATATTGTAATTTCTAAAATAATAACAATCAGTGTGTTGAACCTAATACACTCAATCACAAAATGTAATATAAATTTATGTTTCAGCATCCCGTCAAGTTAAACCAGTTACATACTTCTGTGAACAGATGGTTACCAGTGAAGATTTCAAATCTTTTTTTAGAAAAATATTAAATCCTTAAAACTTATTTAACGATTAACTTAATATATTATTATAAATATAAATTAAAACAATTAAGAAATATTTAAACTTGATTCTTGTTATATTGTTAAGTTTTTGTAAACTCCCAATGGATGTATTTTAAGTTATGTCTAAAATTAATTTACACGTTTAGGTATAGCATTAATATTTTGAATTTTAATAATTACAATACAATGGATTTTTTTTGATCCACAATGTTTTACAACAAAATATATACATTTTAACGAGGGAGAAAAACTGTTTTATTTTTTCCTAATAATTATCATTTATGTCCAGGTCTTAACCTATATCTATATTAATCTTTAAAATATTTCTTAAATTAAATAATTTAAAATAAAATTTATAAAATTCAATCTATCAATTTATATAATAAAAACAAATTTTACATTTAAAATGTTTAATAAAGTACAACTATTTTATAATTTTCAAATTCTATAACGATTAATGAATATATTGGGTTTTAAAATAATGTATATTATTTATTTAAATTTTTAAGTTATACTTCTAATGTCAATTATATCTTGAAAAGTGAATTTATTTTAAAGTCCATCATAATTGTTTTTGTCCCAATTTAAGTATAACACAATGCGTACTTCCAATTTTTGTACTACAAATTTCTAAAAGCTACAACTATATATACATATATATATATTATATTATATTTATAAATAAAAAATGTCGCTGGGACTTAACCCGAAAAATATGTTCTGCACTCAACTGTGTATATTTATATATAATATACAGTTTTTATTGGTTATTAGTCTCTATTTCTTCAAACTTTCTAGTTTCTAATCTACATGATTATATCTATACTCAATATACAGTATTGCACATCCAACCTAACCAACTTTAATTTTGGTTGAGGCATGGACCAAAAAATAGAGCATGATGAACTGATGTATATATGTCAATGAGTTCCACTCGTGTTTCACCAAAGAGCTGTTGGAACTAGGATGCACGCCGATGATAAATGATTATTGTATTATTATATTATTATAATAATAATATTATATGATAGTATAATATTATACACCCATTTTCAGTCGATATTTTAGCTTCTATGACATCATTTAAAAATTTCACATATAACAGTGTTCCATTACATAATGCTATGGTGGAATAGTATTTCTTTAAATCATAATAGGTGCTGTATTATGTGAGATAAACTGATACTGTCAATTAATTAATAATTCTATGGGGTAGTGTATTGCATCGTCGAGATAACATACAGTTTCAATCGATTTATATGTTTCCTCTTCCTCAAAAATGAGTGTAATATATTTTGATTAACTTCTTCTGCTCTATTATTTTGAGTGGAAAATATGGCTCTTTCACATAACCATTTGTAATAGTTTATATCATTTGTCTATACATCAGAAAATACTTGCATTTAAAGATGCAATTTAAGCGATCTAGAACAAATGGACGTGTTGACAATATTGGACTAAAAAAAGAAAAATTTTAAATTAGTTTATAAAATTAATAAGTTATTTATATCTATTAAAATACGTCAACCTCGAATATAAAATACTTAAATGTAATTATATTATATTTTATATATATGAAAATAGAAAATGTAAATATATTATATTTTATATATATAAAAATAGAAAATGTAAATATATTATATTTTATATATATAAAAATAGAAAATGTAAAAATTAAAAATATATCTAAAACAAATTATATTAGTTAGTTATACTAATGAGTTATAATAAATTATTCCGTACCTTTTCATACCTTAAACATTGTTCTTGTCGTTTAGCTTTTCACTCATCATCACACACACTTTAACTCTCAAATGCTTGAATCTATACTCTTAAATATTCAGTCCACTCTCCTCCTCCTACAGGGTTATCGACAGGTCATCCGTGGCGTGAATAATCACACACGACGCGCTATGTGTAGGCCACCGACAGCGCACGCACACGCGTACACGCATCACCTACCTAATCAATAAAAATAAATGTAAAAGGAAGTTTTAAATAGCAATAAATGTTTCGAATAAAGTTCAAATTTAAATAACGTTTAAACGCATAAGTTGAATAAAGTTTAAATTCTTTATAACGTTAAACAGTCACTCGATCATAACGTTTAATATCCATATAACGGTAAACGGTATTATTTTTTTTGATTTAAGCCCTGGTTTAAACACATTAATTTAAAAGTTTAATAAATATAAACTTCGAAGTGGCATGTTCTACTGGCGTGGCATTGTGGGGTTGTAAATATAATCTCGAGTGAAGTATTAGATAAATCGGTAAAAAAAAGTTGATTTACTAATTTTGGTATAATTGTGTTGTGATCTAACAACAAATTTTTGGTCAGTGGTCAATCCATGGTCTTAAAATGTGTGAATGATAATAAATGTAATATACGATCAAAGGGCATACTTATTAAAAAATCAGTCTCATCTCTCCTCATGACAATATTATTTGCCCAATGCCCATCACTGCCACAGTGTTACTGTGAAAGGCTAATGTGAAGGCTGACGGTCACCGGTGAATACGATGTGAGAATCCGGAGCTTTTTAGGGCTCCGTAAAACACCAACGACAAAAGCGGAACACTCTTGCCGTGACCTATGAGCCGCACCGCGTGATGACCCGAGGGCAAAAAAAAATTACTATGCATTTTTAATATTTTTGAACTGTCATAAATAAAAAAAAAAACTCGAAATTACAACTTAATTTTAGATTCTGAGCGGAACGATGAATGTATTGATTTTACCATGATGTGTGTTTTTTTTTTGTCTGTCATCACGTTTTGGGGCAGTGAAAATGCTTAGATTTTTTACTTCAGTACCTCGTTCGATCAGAAAGTGAATCTAGTTGGTACTTTGGAGGGTCAAAATGAAACGATTCTTAATACTTTTTTAAATAATCGAGAAATAAAAACTAAAAATTAAGGGAAAAACGGGAAATTTTACGCACACTCATTTTTCGACAAAATCGATTTTGATTTTTGATGTAATTTGGAAACAAATGGCCATAAATACATGTCATTTTCACCGAATGTTTATATAAGTATATTCTATCCACCATGCAATTTTCAAAAATTTTCGACTTATGTTGAACTATTCATAGGCATTTGAAATTTTCGATCATTATTAGTTTTTTTTAAAATTAATATTGATAAAAAATTATTTGTTTGGTAGAAAAGCTTGAAACTTTAATACAAGGCTCTTAACATATTGTTACAATAGCAGTTGAAAAATAAAATAAATTTATAGTCACAATTTTTTTTTATAAACATTCAATGTTTGAATTTTGACAAAATACGTAAAAATCATGAAAATTCACAAATTATTTTAAGCTAGAAATTCATAAAAATTTTTTTTTTTAAATCTAAGATTTCAAAATTTAATACAAAATTCCTTACAAGTTTTTCAATCTTTATCACTAATAAAAATTCCACCGGAAATTCAAATTAAATTTTTATGAGCATTTGAAATTTAAATTTTTACAACATTGGATTTTCACTTTTAGTGATTTCCTTATTTTGGTGTAACTCTAAAACAAATGATCGCAGATACATGAAATTTTCACTGAATGTTTATATGGGCATTTCATATATTTGATACAATTTTCAAAATATTTAGATTTGTTTTGAGCTGTTTACTGACATTTTAATTTTTCACCTTTTTTAGTTTTTTTTTTTCTATAAATATCGATAAAAATTTATTTGTTCGTTAGAAAGGCTTGAAAAATTAATACAAGGCTTCTAACATATTGTAACAATAGCAGTTAAAAAATATTAAAAATTCGTAGGCACGATTTTTTTTTTATAAGCATTTAAAGTTGAAATTTTGACTAAATGCGTAAAAATTACGGCAATGTTCAAATTATCTTAGATAGAAATTCATAAAAGTTTTTCTTTTTAATTCTAAGATTTGAAAAGTTGTTTAGCATATTGTGGTTGGTAACGATTTGTTACCAAACATATATTTAATTCAGAACGAAAAAGTATAAACACAGGTACCTGAACAAAAATATTAACAACCGAAAAAAAATTAGATTAAAGGTACTATAAGTAAAAGAACATTTTTGTTTTACGTTAAGTTTTGTAGTTTGTATAGCAATACAAAAAAAGATACCTACTGCAAATCATTACTTCTCCAAATTTGTGAGAATTATAAATTTATTTTTAATATTTTGATTTTATATTATAAGAATTGCAAGATCTTGTATTATGTTTTCACAACTTTTGATCAAGCAAAACGCAATATAGATGGATAATTATGTCATTACAATTATTTCAAGAAGATCTCATAATAAAAATTTAGTATAGGTTTGAATATTTTAAAATGTTTTTAAGAATAAAATCAACAACTGAAAAACAATATATTAATACAATATCAACTGTTTAAACAATAGGTATTGCAAATTAAATATGCCACTATGTGTCCGTTGTTACCTTTAACAGAATATGTACAATCTACATTGTAGACGTGGCCTAGGAGAACATAAGGCATAGAAAAAAATTGTTTTCGAAAAAACTGATTTTTATCAAAACGTTGAATATCCACTAAATACTTTAAATTTTCATAAATATGTTTATGTTAGTATTTCTATACAATACATTGAATACACGGTCTCGATAATATTACTCTATTGAGACTTAATTCAAATTTCCTCTTAAATTGTATGTGATTCGTCCTTATCGAGCATGAAGTTGTCTGTCGGTTTCCAATCTTGCATCTCGTTGATAAGTTGTTTCAGATGAACGGAATCGAGCTTGGCGTTCTCTGGCGGATTCCAATATTACATGCCTATTCTCGATTGTTTCTGAAGCTTGTGTTGCCATTTTCATTCGTGCTTGAGGCGTACAACTACTGATCGATCTTTTTTGGGAGGCGTAATTTAAGAGGCAAAATATTATACAGACTATGAAGTGCACAGTTAGCAATAATAAATTCAGGGATATATGCTATAATCGCAACTATTTATAAATAAACAAAAATTTCCATCCTAAATCTCAAAATGTCTGTTTGAGCACCTTCCGAGGTTGAGCCTATCACGTTTTAACTTGTTCCATATTCTGCCTACAGGTCTAATATATCTCTGTACCAAATTTCGTCGAAATCGGTTCAGTCGTTTTGGAATTCATAAAGGAGTAACAATCAGACAGAAATCCGTTACTAAAAATATTTAGTATATTTTTTGGCCGAAATTGGGCGCCACTACTGTGATTCTGTTTTTGATTTTTTTTATGAACTTCATACTTTTTTTTTTTATTGACAAAAGTGATACTAAAACCTTCAGCAGAGTGTCGGGTTTCAGCCAAAAAAAATTTCAGCCAAATCGGCTCACTAATTTTCTCGGTTAGCGCGGTCTAAGAAAAACCCTTACAATTTTATATAATAATGTAGATATAGATAACCAGAACATTATCGATACTACTCCCTACTCCTATTTCGTAAACAACGTGTCTAGATTGATAATAAAATTCAAGTATTCCATTGTAATTAATGGTCACAGAAATCAATATATTGCATTTTGATAAACAATGTTTTTCGTTTTGTTTTCTGGTGCAAAAATAAACAACGATGACGGTTTTCCAACACGCGAACTGGCAACGTACAGCTGTCGTGCGAAAAACATGGAAATTCCAAATTGATCCCACAGACTTCCAACGATTGGCCTTGCGATTTATTGATTGTCATCGCAAAAGCCAATCTAACGGGAAACTGAATCCGCTTAAACTGAAATGGAAGATCTGTTGGAATGATCGGAATTCGTGGGATGAGGACTTCCTCCTCTTTGAAATTGCCCTTGATGATCGTTGATTGTATTACATTGTTCATCAGTTTCTTGACGGACAATCGTGTACCATTACACAATTTAGAAGGATTTAGATTCCGCAACATAATTATGATCGATCCCACTTTTACCTGCAAATTATGTGGTGGAGTTCCTGGCACATCAAGTGAGCAAAAATTCTGTCGGATAGTTGACCGCTTCGTTTTCGTCGGTCTCACTGTCAACGGATTTGTATGAACGCAGTTCTCCAGCAATTTTACTCTGAATTGTAAAATTCAAGCTATCGACGTCCTTATTCCTCGCTGCTAGTATTGCCCGTTCACTCATCCAATCAAGATTGTTATAATTGACCTCAATGCTTGGGTACACTTTTGTAATGAGTTCTTCCTTCGACGATGTGAACTCGAAAAAATTTGCCGGAAACGATATTAATCCAGTCAAAACATCAATCGGAATGTGTCCATTACTAAGCGCCAGCAGTTGTCTCGAGAATTCAGCAGCCGATGGGTCGTTTTGCAACGCAACTCTCATGTTCATGGTCAATTTCAACTTCTTGACATGCTGCCACAAAAACGACGATTTTAGGCATGCATTATTTTCATTGGCAGCAGTAGATTTCGAAATGACGGGAAGTGTTTGACGAAAATCTTCGGAGAGCAATATCATTGCCCCACCAAATCGTTTCGAATTACCTCGTAAATCTTTCATCGTTCGGTCAACTGCCTCCAAAGCTAGTTTATGTGCCATCGTGCATTCATCTCAAATTATGATTTTGCATTCTCGCATCAATTTCGCTGTCGCTGAATTCTTGGTCGTTGTGCACGTAGGCTTGTCAACCATAAGAAGATTCATTGGCAGCTTCAAAGCTGAATGTGCAGTTCGACCGCCTTCCAACAATGTGACAGCAATGCCAGAGGATGCGACAGCCAACGCAATTTGTGATCTTGACCGAATTGTTGCCAGAAATAACGAAATTACGAATGTTTTGCCTGTCCCTCCAGGAGCATCGAGAAAGTAAATGCCTCCCGTTCCATCATCAACAACCTTCATCAGCGAATCGTATACATTCTTCTGCTCGGCATTCAACAGCGGCACATTTTTTCGGACTCTTTCAGCCTGCTCATCTAGATCATAGTTTTTCTCCCGCTGTAATTCAAGATTGAATGCAGCGTGCCTCGAACGATTAGGCGCTGGCATTCCCAAAGTTGACAACAGACTGCCGCACATGAGCACGCACATGTCTTCGATCAGAATAATGCTTCGTTAAAATTTGTCGTTCGAACTCTGTGCAAAATGTCATCAACCATCTCGTCCTTGTATTTCTCCCACAATGCATACGGGTTCAATGGATGACATGTGGCTATGATGATCGCAAACAATGTACGAATTTGATTTGCTGGCGCAGAAACTGTTGGATCGGCGAGTGGTAAGTCCCAGTGTGAATCGTTTTCGAGCAAATTCAAGCATTGGCAAGCTTCCCGAAAAGTTGTGCACAGTACACCATCGACAGTACGCAGGGAATTGAAGGATTTCGGGCCCCTAACGTTCACCAAAAGTAAGCGAAGATAGAAGCATTCGTCTTGGCGTGGATTAACTGTGTATATTCGTCCGAGGGAATCAGTCGAATAGAAGCGAAGCCAGCAACAGCATCACCTTTCTTCCTGCGTTGAAACTTCTTTGATGTAGCATTCCATGTATAATAACGTGGAATTTCCGAATATAGTAAAGTCCTCGCGAACGGATCGCTTTCGCATGTCGAAAAAAAATTTGTCAATGTCGTCGCTGGTGGTCGTTCTGCTCTTTGCGCTGCGTTCGCTTCCGTAAAGTATACACACTGGCCGTTCTCTAAGTGAACTGCCAAATGAACGGAAGTCGGATGACATTCATGAATTGTAAATGAAAACAGCCGCCAAATTGCCTCATTACAACTCACGTAACGTCCAAGTTGAAATTTCATCACCTCATCGTTTGCATTTGGATCAGCAATGCCAAACACAGCCATGACACTCCCTTTGTTCACATATTTGCAAACATATTTGATAGATTTTATGGAGTTGCAATACTCAACATTGCAGTGATTTGAGAACGTTTTCGACTTAAGTGGACAATATGGAACGATATGGAACGATCCAGCGATTATCGACGACGACATCTTTTCCCTTGACTTTCATTATGATTGATCTGCCGTTGTCATCTGGAGAACGACACCGATACAATGGATATCCGTCGATTCCACTGATTGTGTAAGCCACAAACGGACGCGAAAAACGCTTAATGAAGTTTCCGTTTTGCATGCACGGTTACCCATGATTCTGAGTTCCGCAAGGGCCATGTATCATGTTCGTGGTCACAACAGAATGCAGCTCAGGATCTGTTTCTGGATCTGGTATTTCGGCAGAAATACGGGATTTTCTTCGGGATTTTGGCTCGTCACCAGGTATTACCGATTTTATTAGAGAGCGATGAACCAGTCTTAACAAAACCGGGGGTTTTAACGATGGTCATGCGTGTTTTTTTTTTTGCATTTACTGCTTCGTTCGAATTTTCCGCGTGTACACGCTTAAGACCATTGCGATTTGAAGCCGAAGGAACTGAAATAAAATAAATAATTTACTATTGTATCGATAAACATTATACGAAGCGTGTCCCAAAAGTAAGGTCTCCATAATTATAATAATTGAAATAAGCTTTATCCAAAATATTATTTACATGGTTATATGTACAGTACTTATGAATTATTTTTTCACATAATCGCCATTTACTTGGATGCATTTTTCAAGGCGCATTGGAAGTTTTTGTATGCCAGCGTCATAGAAACTCGCCGCCAGCTCCTTATTTACATATATACATACTTTTGTATACCATGAAATAATAGTAGGTACTAGTAAATATGTATATATGAGGGGTATTCATAATGTATATTTATATTATTGTTATATCATAGGAGGTGAATAAACGTATGAATAAGATATTATCTACCATTATAATCGTAAATGTGTTCAACTGGTTTAAAACAATCTTGAATTTCTCGTTTGGTTATGGTTGGTTGTTGTTGTATTACAATACTTGAACCTGAAAATAGTATCATTATAAATTAGATACTTCAAAAAAATTATTCATTGAATAAATTACACTTTTTTTTAAACACCTTTATTATATATTTATAATATATTACCTTTAGATATCACATAATATATTTTAATATCATAATGATATATGTATACTTGATTAGGTGTATATATATATATATATATAATAGTTTATCTTATAAATCCGTATGTAATTAAAAATTACTTACTATGTTTTTCTTTGTTATGTCTTATGAGGTTATCTCTTGGTGTGGATATTTCTGAGCATAAACTGCATGAAATCGTATTAGATACATCGTGTGACTTGACATGTGAAATAGTTTTATATTAGCGAATCATTAACGCGTGTTACAGAACTAGCTATGGAAAAATGAAGTACAGTGTTCATTAAAGTAAAATAAATAATTTGATTTTTATAATATTATTTGTAAAAATATTTGTATACACTTTAAAAACATTTAAGAACTCTGAATAAACACGACTTGACACTTAAACGGTAGTTAACAGAGTGATACCATTTCTTTTTGCTTAATGCACTAATTTCTTGCTAGTAATGACCAACAATATTCTGACATCTCTCTACAGGTGTGTAGTCGTACAGACGGTTAATGAGGTAAAGGCGTGAGAAAGGGTGGTATAGATAGAATGGAATATGTGTAGGTACTTGTAACTATGTGAGAATTTGTGTGTGTGTGTGCCATGAACGAACAAAGGACTGATTAACTACCTATAATGTACTAAATGGAAAACTAATGTGTACTATATGGTATCGTGCATATGCATCTGTTTGTTGCCTGTAAAGTAATGGTCATGATATTTATGTGTTTAGGTAAAACTATATGTAGCTCCAACGATCTATCTTATTGCTATGTAAGTTGTAACGGGACAAGATCGCGCACTACACTAGTGCCGCCCTCTTGTACCGTATATTAGCGAACAATTATCGCAAACGCACCGACGGCCACTCACACGTAAAATAAACATAATATAGATGGCGCGCACCCCGCCGCCGTCATTGCAAACCAGTTTGTAATCAGTTATTTATTTTTTTTATTCCAACCAAAATTAATTTACATAAAAACACTTAATTTGTATCGCAAGTTAACAACACGAAGAAAATTAATACAAAAATAGTCCGGACACGTAAAAGTCATTATTCAAGATATCAAAACACAAAAAACCAAGATTTAAAATACAAATGTCGGTAGACATATGGTAGCCGATTCTCTCGAAAGCCAATTCCAAACTAACCCAGGCCCCGACCAGGGCCGTCCCGAGGGGGGGGGGGGGGGCACCCCCCACGACTCATCTAGTGGGGCCCAGTCGGCACATAGTTCAACGATCTGTTGAGTCGGCAATTTTAACAATATTCAATAATTATAATATTATAATAATATTTCAAGTATTTGAAAAAATATTTTATATTGCACAGTCAAATTATGAGTTCAAATATTTTCCTATGAAATTTATATAACTACTTTATTTATAATTCAATAAGAATATCATAATTAATAATAACTATTAACAGTGATAACTGATAAGTGATAAGTAAAATAATAATAAAATGACAATGAAATATTGTCGTTCCATCCGAATATGCTCGATTCTCGATAACAATATGTCAATATGTTAAAAATAGATCTGATGTACAAAGTAAAAATCGTCAAATCAACTGTCTGTACTCTGTATTGTCACCCGTATCGCTATACAATATCACTACATAGTGTACATGATAGACTAAACAGTTAATAATAAGCTGTTATTTTCTAAACTAAGCTTAACATTTTGCAAAAGTTTTTCAGTCTCAATAATTTTATATTTTTACTTTTATAATAATGAGTGCCACAATTAATGTTAAATGTAAGAGAAAACGTGTTAAAGTCGAGTGCTTAGAATGTGGAAATACATTTGACGATGATTTTAAGAAAAAGCACGAAGAGAAGTTACATAATGGTAAACGGATAAATGTGAAACATGTTGGCGCTCCTAAAAACCCGTTCGAAAGAGCGGTCAAAACTTCAAAACTTTTATCCAAACAGATAAAACTGCATAATATGATTCCGGTAAGCTTTTATATTTTTTAATTGTTATACACCGTAATTGAATCCAATTTTAAATTTCACATTTATTATATTAGTTCTTGATACATTATGTATGGTAAAAAATAGAATTTTCATATAACATTTAATATACAGACATACAGATATAGTGCTAAATAAATTTTAAAATATAGAAATGTTTTTATTCTGATTTCACTATAAGTACCTACTACCTACTATATAATATGTACAATTTTTAATTTAGTCAAGTTCAACTCAAACAATATGTAGCGTATCCAAACTGAAGCTAAACGTGAAGGAATAACAGAATCTGTATTAGGTGAGGTAAGACATTAAAATACATTGAACATTATGCACAAAAAAAAAAAAAACTAAAGTAACGTTTTTCATATATTATTTGATATACAATAAAATATTACAAATTCCCTCTTTTTATTTCCAGTAGATAGTACTTATACAGGCTCTAATCTAAAAGATCTAGATCTAGTCCAAACTCAACTAGAGATATTATTTAACATGTTACAAGATGATTCAAAAAATTTTGAATCCTTAATGGAAAAGTCTGAGGAAGTCAAACATATTTTACCATGTGCTAATTTATTATGTCGTTTGGCGTTAACTTATCTAGTGACTGTTGCCTCAAATGAAAGGACATTTAGTAAATTAAAATTAGTGAAGACATTTCTTAGATCAACAATGAATGATGAGTCATGACAACGACGACATTTAAATTGCAAATTATTTTATTATAATATTACTGTGATGACCGGTTAAATTCCTTAGTAATATTAGGAATAAAAAAAGATATTGTAGACCAATTGAATATTAACAAATTAGCACAACAATGGTCAAATTTAAAAGAGCGTAGAATACAAATTTAACAGTTAATTTTTTTTAAATTAATTGTTATTTTAATATAGTTTTATATTATTATGATTTTTTTTTACAAGGTTAATTTTAATTATTTTAACATTTTAATTTACATATTATAATATTTAATATGTGTTAAAATATTAGTATTTGAATACCTACCCATTATGAATATAATATACATACCTTGTTTCATAATAAAATCTTATATCTGGTTATTTATTATATATTTATAAATAAAATTCAAAAACATGAAGTATGATATGATAAGAAAAAAATGATAATATAAATTGATAATAATGTATTGACTTTCAATCGAGCGAAGCGATAAAAAAATGTTTGAGTCGGCAAATTGATAGGTATACACCACCCCATGAATCTTAGTTCGTGACGGCCCTGGCCCCGACTTACCAGAAGTAACACATTACTACCACTCTGTACAAAACCTTGACATAACTAACTCTAACCTATTCACTACCCCAGGCACCATACAAAATCTCATCAGCAATCTTCGCAAAATGAAAGCCCCTGGTGACGATCTCATCATCAACATGGCTCTTAAATTCCTACCGAACAAAATGTTATTATTCCTGACGAAAATCATCAATAGCTCTTTCAGAATCTGCTACTTTCCGCTTGCCTGGAAAAAAGCAGTTATCATTTCCATTCCCAAATCAGGCAAAGACCACAAACTTCCCGAAAATGACCGACCTATTGCGCTGCTATCCTCATTATCTAAAATCTACCAACGTCTCATCCTCGCCCACCTCCAAAACAATCTCCGTGACAATATCCGCCCAGAACAATTTGCCTTCAGACCTGAACACTCAACTACTCTACAACTAACCAAACTTACCTATCAACTCAGTCAGAACTGTAACAACAACCTAAACACCGCAGCCATCTTCCTTGATGTTGAGAAAGTTTTTGATCGAGTCTGGCACCAAGGTCTACTTTACAAGCTCTCTCAAATCAAAATTCCGACTGAAATCGTTAAAATAATCAAATCCTTTCTTACTGATCGCACTTTCACTGCCAAAATCGAAGATTCATTCTCATCCTCCAGAAATATCCTCGCAGGAGTTCCTCAAGGCTCCTGTCTATCCCCCACTCTATATCTGTCCTACATCAACGACATACCAACAACTCCAAAAGCCTACCTCTCACTCTTCGCCGATGATACTATGTTCTTCACCTCTAACAAAAATCCCAGGCGTGCGGCTATACAATTACAGCACCAACTCAATCTAGCAACTACCTGGTTCCACCGATGGCGTATTAAAATAAATCCAACCAAAACTGTAGGAATAATATTTGGTCGCTCTAATACAAATAACGTACCACCTCTACTACTTGACAATCACGCTGTTAACTGGTCCATACAAGCAAAATACCTAGGCGTTAAAATTGGGCGCAAACTAAGCTTCGGTCAGCACGTCCAAAATATCATCAAAAAAGCCACTCGCACCCGTGGTATACTTGCTATGGACTAGCGTCCCGCATTGTATAGTTCACAGTCAACTAGGTACCAGCCGCACCGATCTAGGGAAGGGTGCGACGAACTTTGTAAATGTAGGAGAGACAGTATTTCATGGAAATCATTAATATTAGGGAAACACGAAATCATGAGGTCATACGACTATAAAAGATCATTGATAGGGGTACACAAGGTGTGGGGTTATACATCAATACAAAAGTTCCAAGAACCAATGTTATAATGTAATATCATAATATATAGTTTTACATAATAATAATATAAATTATCGAGGTCTGCAGCTGCACGGGATGCACCTTTTGACTTGTATGTGGGCGAGTAACATTTCCCGTCAGTCTAGATAACTATACCACATCCGTGAGAACAGCGGCAAGAGCAAGTAGACTATGGGGAGTAGAGGGTTGCACTATATAAGGGACCCCGAAACGGCCTGTATTCAGACGCGACTTGACCAGACTAGCCAGAGCACTTTCTCGCCAGTCTGTTCTTTAAATTAATTAAATTGAACTTAGAAAATATTCGAGTCAAACTGAATTTATTCTAGTTATTCAGAATACTTAAACATTTAAATAAATTCAGCTTTCATGTTTTAAATAAATATACAGTAGAGTCCCGCTAATCCGGTCATCGCTAATCCGGACATCCGGACAATTTATGTTTCGTATTTAGTACTCATGTATAATATATATATATTCGGGAATACCCATAATTAAGATATGGTTTAAACTTATCGTTTCGATTAGGTACATATGTATTCTGATATTATTTCATGTATAATATATATATTCGGGAATACCCATAATTAAGATATGGTTTAAACTTATCGTTTCGATTAGGTACATATGTATTGTGATATTATTTCATGTATAATATATATATTCGGGAATACCCATAATTAAGATATGGTTTAAACTTATCGTTTCGATTAGGTACATATGTATTGTGATATTATTTCGTTTAGTGGTGATTGTGTACCAGTGTAGACCGTTCCGTTTATTTTTTCCTCTGCTTATTATAAAAACAACATAAAATGACAACTTCGGTTAGGTGCATGTATTGAAAACATAGAAATAGAAGTTGACAGTTCAGAAGATGAAGATGATGGTACAGATCAATCAACGGGCCCAACACATGGTGAAGCAACTGCAATGCTGGAGCAGTTGATGACTTACTTCGAGAAACAAAGTGAAACATCTTCTGCTGAGCTACTGACCTTAAGGCGTCTAAGACATCGCACAGCGAAATTACGTCAATCTTCATTAAAACAAAAAAATATCACGGAGTTTTTCAAGTCTTAATACATATGTACAAGTAGTAAGTGGGGCACTTGAGGACACTTTTGCTAAAAATATCAGTAAAAGATCACAAGATTGATTTTCATCAGAAAATCATCACAAAATGTAAACTTTATCAGAAACGCTCGCTTTATCAGAAATAGAACACAAAATGAAATAAATCATAAAAAGATCAGTAAAATGTAATTAAACATAAAAAGATCAGTAAAATGTAATTAAACATAAAAAGAACAATAAAATGTAATTAAACATAAAAAGATCAGTAAACTGTAATAAATCATAAAAAGATCAGTAAAATAACTTTTTTCATAAAAAGATCAGTAAACTGTAATAAATCATAAAAAGATCAGTAAACTGTAATTAAACATAAAAAGATCAGTACACTGTAATTAAACATAAAAAGATCAGTAAACTGTGATTAAACATAAAAAGATCAGTACACTGTAATTAAACATAAAAAGATCAGTACACTGTAATTAAACATAAAAAGATCAGTAAAATAACTTTATTCATAAAAAGATCACAAAATGAAATAAAATCCTCAAATGCAAAATCTTTCAAAAGAAATTGAATATCTTATTTAAAAAAAAAAAATAAAAATTATAATAAACAATGGCAAACATAAATTCTATAAAACATTTAAATAAATAAATAAGAAATGAGAAACTGTGTAGACAAATTTAATAAGCTACAAGAAAATGAAATGCAAAATGAAATAAGAAACTCTATATTAAATGATGAAATCTATGTGAACTTTTGTAATCACGAATACTATGAGGATAGTGGATTAATTAAATATAATCTAAATACAATTCCTATTAAAGGAAATATTGTAATTGTCGATCATGGAAACAATATTTCTGGAAATGGAAAGCCTTATGCTTCTAAAATACTAGAATCACCAACATGGTTAGAAATTTGTAAGATTGCTAATGATTTAATAATTACAACAGGTACTTTTTTTTACAAATATCTTCATGATATTTGTGTTGTTCAAGATTTAGGAAATATTAAAATATGTGTCCTTGGCATGGGAGGTACACACACTAAAACCAAAATGCTTAGAATATAACTAAATAATCGTCATTTTTAATAGAAATATTTCTATTAAAAATATTTAAATAAATTTTTTATAATTTTCAATAAATTCTAAACACAAATGACCACATATAGGAGGATCATTATAATCTTGAAATTTTGTATCAGTATACCATAGATTATGTTTGCCTAAATAACTTACTAGTTCCTTAGGAGGAGAAGGCAATCCAAAAGAATCAAAATATATTTTTTTCCATGCAACCCAATGAGATCCATTTTGAGTAGAATCATTTAAATTAAAAATTCCACATTCATTTACCCATGGTTTCATAGTTAATTCATTTCGCATGAAACACCCTCTAAAATTGTTTATATTATTTCCAAATTGATTTATATCAAAGTTACTTAAAGGTTCAATATTTATATTTTTTTTTTTGATCCAAAAATGTGTGTAAACTCCTTTAAAAACTTTAATATTTTTTCTAAATTTTTTTATATCAAAACTATTCATTTCTTCGATTTTTTTTTTTGATTTTTCTTCAATCCTGAACCTTTATTTTTTTCCATTTCTTTATTATGTCTAATTGTTTCTTCTTCCATTTTTTTCTTATGTTTATTATCTTTATAACTATCATACAATGCAACTATAGCTGGAGTAGCTGCTATTGCACCTTCTAGAAAAGGTAAAATTAAAGGTAAAAATCCCCCTTCTTTTTTTTTAATCTGCTTCAGAGTAATCTCTAACCGTACACCAGATTTTTTTTCCTTACTGTTCTTTAATTTATCTATTTGATTTTGATCTAAATAATATTTATTTTCTCCTTTATATATTTTATCACTAGCAATTTGAATTATTGCATTTGTATTATTTTTATAAGCATCAGCCAACTTTTTTTTCTGGTTTTCAGTTAATTTAAAATGCATTTTATTATACAAAATATTAAAAAAATTATTCAAATACTAAGTTCATTCCTAAATGTCTTTTTGTTTTCATTGTATATGCAGTTAGAAGAGCTGGAATTTTTTCATACATATCCGTATCAGGAGTATTAAATCTTTCCATTGCTTTTTGTTCTAAAATTTTATCAGCTTCATGTCTAGTTTTAGTATCTTTATGATCTTTATAAAAATAATCATGATCTCTTGCAGCTTCGTCTAATTTGTTTATAGGTTTTTTATTTTTTTCTAATTTTGTTCCCGGTCCTAAATAATTATAACCAGGCCAATGCAATTCAGGTAAAAATTCACAATTCAAAAAATTATTAATAAATCCTGAACCTTTTATAATTTTCTTTGGTAAACATGAAACATATGAATATAAATAATATGCACCATTATTAGGAATATCAATTAATTTTTCCATTTCTCTAATACAAAAATTAAGTATATTAAGTTTTTCATTATGATAAATATTATTTCCTTTTCTTTCTTCATTTGATATAAAATATATATTTTTTATTATGGAATCTTTTGATATTTTTACAACTTCTTTTGGTAAGTTTGTTACATATAATAATAAATATTCAATACCTTTAGGAGTATCAATAATTTTTTCCATACTTGTTTTACATAAATGTAGAATACCAAGTTTTTCGTTATGATAATTGTTATTTCCAGCTCTTTCTTCTGCAGAAATAAGTTGTAATCTGTCTGTTAATTGTTTCATATTATCAATATAACGATATTCAATACGATCATTTGTGTATTGTCTTAAACCCTCTCCTA